>NC_053155.1:242284174-242556516 GCF_016835505.1 Polypterus senegalus
TCTGAGACAGAAGGTATTGAGTATGAGAGACACATATGAACCTGTCGTTCCAGACAGAAGTCTTGAATTTTATCCTGCCTGTAACTAGAAGCAGAGGTGATAATGAAGAAGCATAATGGAGATGAAGTGATGAACATAGCAGATCAGTCAGGCACCTGTATTTTGGATCAGCTGGAGATGTTTGATAAGAACAAGGATGACATTTCTGTAATACAGCCAAAGGAGAACAAGTTCCTGGGTGGCAAGGAATGGTTAAAATATGAAAATACTGTGAAGAAAAAAATGATAAGTATCGATTAATGAAATGTGTTGATTAAAAGAGAGAATTTCCAAAGTTCTTGACAATTTCAAAATGTATGGCATCAAAGACACTGGTTAAAGGAAGATTTAAGGATGGGGAAGCAGAAGGCATATACAGTAGACTTTGGAAAGGTTAAGTTTACGATAATCTACACTCATCTATGACCATGTAAGTGTAAAACAGTAGGAGGCATTGATTGAAACCTGCAGGTTAAAAGAATGAGATGATCTACTGTATTCACTGATTACACAGAGCTGATACGATAAACCATGAAAAGAAATATAAGTACAAATTTAATAAGAAAGCAGAAAAGGGCCCAGTATAGGAATCTCTTAGGAATGGCCTGCATGGAATCCAGGCTGAGAAGTATCTTGCAGGTCAAATTTAAAGAGATGGATACCCCAGTGTCTTTGATAGAAATTGAGACTGGAAGGTAAGTATCAATGGCAAATGAATTGAGAGACTGTCTTTTTTTAGAATGGGGATAACCCAAGCATTCTTGAGGTCTGCAGGAAAAATACCTACACACAGGAAGGAACTCAAAAGAAAAAGGATGTTGTGGAGGATGGCCGGCTGTTTATCCCGGCCAATACCCCCAAGCCGCCAGGTGGAGCCCTCCTTGCAGCATGGAGGTCCCCAGAAGACCAGCAGGGCATCATGGACAATGAAGTTTTTATGCACCGCCCTGCTGGATGCCATGGGGGCCACGAGAGGGAGCTGCAGGGAGGACCGAAGAGTTCTTTGTGCCCTATGTCCCGGAAGTTCGTCATAGGAAGAGCGATGGGCTTCCGGGGTGAGAAAAACATTGTTTACCCTGACCCGGAAGGAATAAGGACTTGTGGACTGTTGGATTGGGAACACTTCCGGGTCGGGAGATATAAAAGGACTGTGGGAGCTCCCAGACAGCGAGCTGAGTTGGGAGGCAGGGTGGCTAAGCGTCTGGGAGTGGAGGATTGTGATTGAGTATTTTTTATTTGGTTTATTGAAGAATAGTGGAGTGGTGGTGCTTTGTGCACATTATTGATATAATAAATATCATTATTTGACTTTTACCTGGTGTCTGACGTGGTGTCTGAGGGTGCAAGGGTGCGAGCAAGCACCTAATCTGTCACAATGTGTAAATTCAATGTAGAACAGATGGACTTGGAAATATGCGCAGAAATGGGGTTCATTGCAGACATGATGAGTTTATCATTGCAGATCTCCTTTAAAATCTATTCAAAAACTAATTTGTCTTTAACTAAACTTAGTATTAAAGTAGGTGGTCAGTCAAAGTTGACAGCTGGTGCCTTCTGATACTTGATTGTGAAATTAACCAAAGTCTTGCATATCTGTGTTAAAATGTTCACAACCATGTATTATATTGATTTAATTTGCTGCTTAGGTTGCTCTGTTTTTAGAGACAAGATATGCTTCTTCAAAATTTAAAAGTCTTGCAAGAAATATTTTCTTAAATTTAGACCACCCTGGCCCACTAGTGAAAGCCTGGCCTAAAATCTGGATCAGGCCCGAGATGGGCTGGAGAGACTCAGATGACCAAATACTAATATAAGCTTGTAATGAAATTTTAAAAATGGAGTAATTTTCTCACATGAGGATTTCAGTGTCAGTTAAAAATCATACCCCCTTGTGAACTAAGGCTTAATGAAGTGAACCGTTATATTTTTGAGTAAAAAAAACTGACGGGAAGTGGTACACCACCGCAGGAGGGAAAGTCCAGGGTGGGACAAAAGTTAATTGTTGAATGGCAGAATCTGAGCATTTAATATACACAAAATATTTCCTATATAAACAGAATGGGATTTGTAATAGAGCAGAGCTAAAACTCTGAATCTGTGTCTGATAAACTGCAACAAGAATATAATTTCTATTATTTACATTTTTGCATTTAATGTTCTACTTTTGTATTTAATTCTTGTGCTTTAATAAATATGCTAAATGTTTTAATATTAACTTCATCTAGAATCGTATATCCTTATGGTCTCGTATGTTCTGGTGTGTGTGGGAGTCACCTTAAGGGTTTCACTGAAGGACTAAGCAGGGTCAGGGACATTGAATACAGATCTGAGAGACAATGGCCTGTAACAAGTAACCAAACTTGTTAAAGTCTCAAAACCATGTGCAAGAACCAGAGGTCTGGAACTGCAGGGTGAACCTTAAAGGGCCCTAAGGTCACCATTGCCTCTATATCTCTCACCCCTATGACAACAAACTGAAATGTTACGGATATTAAAAGAACATCCATACAACAGCGATGTGAAGAAAAATACAGGGTAATACAATAATAAATCTAAACAAATCAGTAAATCACAAAACTAAGAATTGCATTACTTTATTAGAAAGAAGAGAACAAATGAACTTTGAAAAAACATCCCTCTAAAATATTATGGCAAGTTATTATGCAAAGTTCATAAGTCTCATCTGAGCTGAAATACTTATTATATCTTTGAGTAGCTTGTGCAGTACCTAGGGTGCCATAAGATGTTGAGGTCTAAAATAAAATCATAGTGAGGAGAAATTGAAAAGTTAAAAGGTATTATTTATAGCAGGGGTGAATAATTTAACAGTAATATTGTAAAAGAAATACTAACAATAATAATGACTTTGAAGAAAATTAAAATTCTGCATATTTATTTTAGTAAAATACAGTCACATACTATTTGCATATTAAGAAATATACAATATATGCCCTAAATCTGTATTATCAGTATTAATTCATTACATAGATTTGACCTCTGGGGAGATTCTCTTTAGACTTGACTCTGCAGTAAGAAAAAAGCCAACAATGCATGCATACATCCATCTCACATACTCCCTCATTCATCCCTGAACACTCTAATTCAAAACCTACTCAGTCACATCACACATATGTTGAGTCTATGCAAAAAGAATGAAGGAATTGCAGCATATCAAATATAAAGAATGATATGATCATGGACATGTATTCAAATTATTCATAAATTTTCTGTTCTGTAATCAAAAAACAAATACTGCTTAAAAAAATGCCAAAAAATAAGAAATTATAATAGTATCAGTGTAACTTAATAGGGAGAATATCAAGATTATTCTGGATATTTTCATTTACATAAACTCTTTGAAGCTGCTTTTGTAACAACACATTTTTCAAAGCAAATTTGTCGCAAAATCACTTTGTCAGTTTTATGTCATTTCCTGTTGTGAGGTTTGTCTTTGTATCGGATCATGGAAGAAACTTTATCTATATAATAAAACTTATTGAAGGGTAATATTTAATGAACAAGTCAACATCAAATTTTTAAAAACTCTTGATGCTTTTAATAGATTTATGGATCTCTCCCTTTGTTTTGTTTTTTTTTAACATTTGTTTAAACTTCTCTATGTGTTTATTTGATCTTTGGATTTCAGACTTTGTACATTACATAGTTTTGCCTACATTTTGTCAATTACTACTAAAATATGAAAAACCTTTCTGTTTTAAAAATGTGTTTACACAGATTATTGTAGAAACGGAACACACATGAAATGTATGTGTTCCAAATAACAATCTATTATTTCCACTCTAAAACTCCAGCACTTCCCTCCCAGATAATCAAGGCATGAGCTGGGAGAACTTTGTGCACATTCTGTGGCAGTGGGGGGATGGAATAGCAGGCTGCTTTCTGCTTGTCTTAATCGGCACATTTACAGGACAAAAGAAACTGGGGGATAGGTGTGAACGGATTTAAGGTGGGCCGGATCTACAAGTTTTTTTCGTAGGCTCTGGTAATTCTAGTGCTAAGAAGTGAGGTGATGATTAGTCAGCAGCAGTATGGTTTCATGCCAAGAAAGAGCACCTCAGATGCAATGTTTGCTCTGATGGTGTTGATGTAGGACTATAGAGAAAGCTAGAAAGAGTTGCATTGGGTCTTTGTGGACCCGGAGAAAGCATATGACAGGGTGCCTTGAGAGGCGTTGTGGTATTGTATGAGGAAGTCAGGAGTGGCAGAAGAGTATGTAAGAGTGGTACAGGATACGTATGAGGGAAGTGTGACCGTACACACTATGCAGTCTGGAGGGTAGCATTCTCGTGGCATCTGCCAAACCCAGATTCATCCATCAGACTGCCAGATAGTGAAGCGTGATTCATCTCTCTAGAGAACACCTTTCCACTGCTCCTGCACAATGACAGCGTGCTTTACACCATGCCAATAAACAATTGGTATTGCACAAAGTGATCTTAGGCTTGTGTGCTGCTGCTTAGCCATGGAAATCCATTTCATGAGGCTCCTTACGTATAGTTTTTGTACTGATTTTGCTTCTAGAGGAATTTTGGAAGTCTGTCATAAGTGGTACAACAGAGGACAGGCAAGTTTTACATGCTATGCGCTTCAGCACTTGGCGGTCCCACTCTGTGAGTTTTCATGGTCTACCACTTTGGTTCTTAGCTGTTGTTGCTCTGACCTGCTTCCACATCACAGTAAGAGCACTTACAGTTGACTAGGGCAGATCTAGATCTAAATTTCACACTCTGACCTGTGGCCAAGGTGGCATCCTACATTTAAAGTCAATGAGCTCTTCAGTACAACCCATTCTACAAACTTCTACATGTTTGTTAATGGAAATTGCATTACCAATGGCTTGATTTTATGCACCTGTTAACAATGGGTGCAGCTGAAACACTCGCACTAAACAATTTGGAGAACTGGGGAAAAAGTCATAAAAGGCTGTAAATATGAAAAGCAATGACATTTCACATATAAATATACAGAGATGGTGACCAAAAAGTTTAGAGTCTAACCTGTTAAGAGAAATACAAGTAAAGTCAATTAAGTTTTTATTTTTTGACAAGATCCTTGTGAACATTTGATCAGACTGGCAAGTAACAATTTCACTGTATTCTGTGCATGTTACAACACTACCACTACTAATAATAACAATATATACTGATTATATAAACCTTTTCAATACAAATCAGTATTTTGCCACCCTTGTGCAGCCATTCTTCTGTAGTTGGCTTGAAATCATGGGAAATCAATTACTGGTGGTAATGGAGAGTAAGGGTAGTGTGGCTTCTCCTTGAATCCAAACCATGGACTGTGAGTTTTGTTGTGAAGTGGAAGCGGATGGACGATGATTTTTCTCATTGTTTTTCCCTTACTGATTCCCACAAATGCAAAGGCAAAACCAGCATAATATTTAGCAGATTTTGTGGGCTTCTTGCGGAATACATTGAATCTAGAATATACTCTATGTTATCCAGCCGACACTGGCTTACAGCATGAATTTCTTTGGGGTGGATTCTATTATTTTAATTGTCATTAGCTCCACTGTGGCAGCATTTTTTTCTGCTGTTGATGTTGAAAGCCAAACAGACGTTGGAACAGGCTTGAAAGAAAGAATTCTGCAGTCCATCTTTTGACCATGGATTGTAAAAGCAGCTGTCATGTACAACATTCGATAAACCATAGGCAAATACTGATGCTTACTTTCCAACTCAACCATATAGCCAGCTTGTGAGAGGACCTAATGCTGCTTCTCTGCTTGTTTACTAGGGTCAAGTATATCGGAAAATAAGGTGGTGTCATAAGTTCAGACTACTACTCCAGAACCGGAGTTCTAAATATGTTTATGAGATAAACTATGAGATTATGAGATTACCTACAAAATTAAAATGTTTGCATGATTTGATTTTAAGGAATATTTTTACATCGCTAGGTGTGTACAATGACATTAACTTGTTGCTTTGACTGTTGCAATGCTGATACATTCATACTACCTTTCTAAAATGATGAGACCAGTTCCTTTCCTAATTTCTTTACCATAATACAGTAGATGTCTTTAATGTTGTTGTTATTGATCCTTGGTCAGGCAACACTGCACTTTTGTGTTATATATTTAGCTAGTGTTCCAGTGATGGCAAAAATGCATATACATATTTGTTATGTAAAACAATTATCCCCTTACACACTTCTGAGATGTTGTTGATGGGTAAACTCTCTTCCTGTCATCCAAAACAATAGCAGAATGGTACAAATAGAGAATCTGCTGTGTCCACCTGTGTTGAAATTCTAAACAAAAGAATCCTTGCCCAGGTTTCAAAAGCTTTCCCACTGATGAAACAGGATGAAGAAAATAGATCCAAGCAATCAAAAGAGAGTAGGAACCACATTTTTATATGCCATGGAAACCATTATGGTTGTAGCCTGCTCTTTAAAACTGATGACTACAGCCAGTTATGCGATGACTTACAGTAAGATTGATTTTGTGCCTTTTTAACTGAAAGAACTTTGGTGTTGTACTAATGGGAGAATTGGCCTTTGGAAATTAAATTGCTTCTGAGTTAACGCTTTGGAAGTCTGTGCTGACAGAACACAGCATGGCAGGACCTTCTTAATGGAACACGAACATGCCATAGCATTTGCTCCTGGTCAGTATACACAACATAAATATAATCTGATTAAATTAACTTTTTTCTGATTAACAAAGTGAATCATAAGCTTTAAACAGCATCTAATGCTGTATATTTGTGCATTTCATGGCAGGAGGTTACGAGTATAAAATATCAAATGCAGTTATTTTACAATTTAAAAGCTAATTTACTTCTTTTATTATATATTACAGTTTACTAACAGCCGTTGAAAAGGCGGTACCTAACATTAAATAAAAACAAAAAATAAATGCCTGAAACTGTTAGCATACTGGAATAAGAAAGTCAATAAACTTATCTTGGTAAATATAAAGACTTTCTTCACAGAAGTATAATTGTTCCAGCTTTGATGCTTTGTTGCATTGTACTCTTCAACAAATATTTCTTACATTGCCAAAATCAATTTTTTAAAGTGAAAAGAGAGAGGTGCAATCTTCCGAATCTTGTGAACAGGGCTAATTACATACATTTTTTTAATTACAGAAAATGTGTCTAATTGTGTTCTTGAAATTTTATAGTTCCATTGCTGTGCAGTCACTGAGCATTTTAGAGTTCATCCTTAATTGATCAGCACAAATTATACTTACATGACATAGGGTTGAAATTATTATGGACTTTTTAAATTCTCCATATTGTGTATCTTAAAGTCTTACAAACTAGACTGTAATGATAATCAGTTATTTATCTGTTCTCAAAATGTATGCTTCTCCCAGTTAACTTGCTTCTATATCTTTACTCCATTGTTTATATTTTTTAATTCTTAAAAGCCCTAACTTTATTTATTTCAAGCTCCGAAATTGAATATAGGCAAAGCCATTTTAATAATTTTATATGTGCCTAGATATTACTAGTCTTCACCAACAGTGTACAATACAATCAAAATTGCATGCATGTATACTGTGGAGGAAGAAAATAAATGATAATTCAGTTGTTTTTTCATTGGAGCAGTCCAATATGTGTGGTTCGCCTTGTATATTGAGTCACTGCAGGGGATCCTTCACTGACTTTTGTACAATTTTATTTTTAGAATAAAGACTTCAATGCTGTTTTGACATTAACTAGGCTAAGCATGGTGATAAATCTGCCTTGATTTAACTAATGTCAGCCCTCCAATTTTGCATCATTCTAGATCAACTGAAAACAAGCTTCAACCTATATTTTGGAATGAGTACCACAAAGACAATTTTCACTTTCAAGCTAAGGTTAGAACTCAAATAATTGAATTGGAAAACAGCTACTTCCCACTGGAACATTTGGATATGAAAAGCATCTTTTATTTCATAAGAGTGATAATTGTCTGTGAAGCCTGCTTGTATCATGTATATCTTAAACTGAGAAGGATCTACAGACATACTGTACAGTACATTAGGAAACTCAGATGTTTGCAGTTGTGTTTATATAATATTATAACTTTATACAGATAAACTGTATTATGCACTTTTTGTTTAAATTAATTACATCATAATCCTGAATCTCATGATTGTCTTTCACACTTTCTTAATTAAAAATGAGATTGGAATAAAGGTAGAACGATATTTAATATCAATGAATCTGCCATTTTACATTTTATATAGAACCAGTTATAGAGTACACCAATATAAGGCACTGCACATAACAGACAGTGATACATTTCACAATAGACAGTAAAGAAAAGACCTTTCAAATATATGTTACAAATATTAGTAATGTGTATATAAGTAAAGAATACACACAACACTGCAGTAGAGAAGAGGAGCAGCTCCAGATGATGCTAAGTGAATATAATATTAGGATTAAAGCAATTGTTGCTGAACTAGGTTTTAATATAAGACAGGAGATCTGGGTCTTCAATTAAAATTTAAATGAGTCCACATATTCATAAACAGACCTAAGGAGAGAGAGGGTTCAAAACTGTTGCAAGCACACTCTTTGGAATTCTAAGAAGGGCTGCATAGATGATCATAGCTGTGTGGCAGGTTGGTAAGATATAATAATGACTTTAAATTAATTGCCTTGTAATTAATTTTTTTTAACATAAGCCAATACATCAATTGGATAATTGTGTGAAATATGAGACAACATTCTCATTACATTTGGCTTCTCTGAAAGCAGCATTTTGAACTTGTTGCAGTAGACTGATAAACTGAGCAGGATTATCCTCTAAGAGGTTTTTTTTTGTTATTTGAAGGCTTTTGTCTACCATGATAATGATGGTCACTGCAATAGGGCATAGCAGACAACTTGATTAAATATAACATGCGTGCATACCACCTTTTAAGCTGCTGAGTTAATCATCTTTCATCTTTAAATTGTTGAATTAAATTAATTAATTAAATGAGTTGCTGTGTCATGTTCAACAAAAAAATCAAAAGACATCTGGTATGTGCCGTTATTACCACATAAATGAATAAGACAATCTAATGGGCAAAAGAATTCATTTATTTTTAAGGTGTGTGCTTTTATTGTTATGAGAATGCTGTTCTTATGCCTTGTATATTTCAATCTTTAGTCTTTCTAATTTATCAATTCACCAACCGTTCTACAGCACCAGTCTTTGTTGTTTTGCCATTAAACTGCGAATATGAAAGTAATTATACAAATTTTTTTTATGTATTTGTATAAGGGCAATATATTATGCATCAAACACAGGGGGTCCTCGGGTTACAACGCTCACTCTCATGAAAACTTTACACAAAAATTGAGACATGAGAAGGAATAAAGGTAAGGATTTTTTTTACACTCTTTTTTTCTGTTTTTCTACAGTACAGAGTACAGTACAGTATATTTATGTCCTTTTACTTTTTCTGAGGCTTAGATTTTGTGTTTTTATGTTCTAGATTATGATTTTGCAAATGTGTTAAGATAGGTAAGGCTAGATGTGTTTCGACTTACACCAAAATTCGGGTTACATCACTGTTTAGGAATGGAACTGTGTCGTAACCTGAGGACCCCCTGTACCCACTTTAATAATTTGGTTTAATTTTTTGTCGTTTAAACTGTGCCATGGCTTGACTTACAGTGGTCAAGAATAAAGATGTTGTGACACCAAGGCAAAAACTGTGGTTGACACCAATGATGCTTAACCGTCGTGCTCCTATATACCTTTACTGTACTAACAGGCATAGGTTATATCATAAAAATCAAATGAGCTAATGAACCAAGGCAAAATGCCAAACAGAATAAGAAGCCAACACTATTTGCAGAAGCAAATATCAAAAATAAGCCCTATGATGGTATCTATCTTTTTAAGTTGTGGCCTTGATCATTCTTTTACTTAGTCTGAAAGAAATTCAGATTTGCAAAGAACTGAATCTCCAATATATTGAGCATTGTGCTCTGTATTGTACAATACAGAATATCACAACACAACACTACATCATGAGAAAAGTTGATAAATGGCAAGATGTCTACTCAATCTGGCTTAAATGTGCTAACAGCATACCTAAGATACTTATCGTTTTTTTTGTTAATGTGTTTGGTCAGGTCACTATTCTTACAGAGGTAACGTGAAATCACATTTATTTTTAAATGCCACTTTATCGCAGAATTACCAAACTATATGCAGTATGTTCTACTTTTATTTTTAACATAAACAACTAAATCAGTATTATGGTAACATTAAAATTCATCTCACTAATCATGATTTAAGGAGAGTGGTGGGGTGTTACTGTATATGTTGATTAGCATATCCAAGTAAAAATGTCACTATACTCTGTGCATGCAACAATAATGACAGTATAATGCCCTAAACCACAATTAATGAGTATTGTTTTTTGGAAACAATACTAAAAGATGACACATATATAATAATGTCCTTTGAATTTTCTGTCTATGGATGATCGGGAGTTGTTATTGGTTAGGCCTACCCAGACAGAGCACTAATGAATGCTTTAGCCTTATCATAGGTTTTCCAAACAAAGCAATCCTTTATATCATTGTAAATTATTAACCACTAGGAGATATTTATTCTTTAGTTTAGGTGATACCTGGATGGTCAACCAAAAGGGAATTATGACCCCAGTGGAAACCTTACCAGGAATATAAATTGGCATAAAAAGTAATCCTGGAGGCAAAGTGAAGGATTCCTCGAGTTTGTTCTCAGGTTCCTTAACCTTAATTTTATTTAAATTTCTGTTGTCATTATACAATAAAGCTTGACATTCTCAAAGCCTCATAATGTAATTCAGTGATGTGGGGGGCTGGGATTTAAGCCAGCAGCACAGAATGCAAGACCAGAATAACCCTGGCCCACTCATGTACTCATCCACACACATATTGTCATGGGCTAGTTTGGAATCAACACGCAACCTGACAAGCATGTCTTCAGAAATTGGGGAGGAAAACTAGAATAAATGGAGGAATAACCTAGCAGGTGTGAGGAGAATGAGCAAACTCTATATGGACAATGACTGGGCAAACGATTCAGACACAGGGTGGTACATCTATGGAATCACAGTACTGTCCATTACACCAATTTGCTATCAGATATCACTGTAACAGATAATGATAAAAAGTGTTTTAATTATACTAGCTGCTCTTAAATATTCCCTTTCTTTTTCACATGATTCGGATACTTCAATGAGATGTTATCAGAACAACATAACCACAGGTTTCATCCAGACAGAGGAAAAATAAGTCCAACATTAAATCTTGGGCCGCCACATCCTCAACTCTCCCTGTTTGGAAAACATGGCAACCTTTAAACACTGAACACAGGTCATCAGTTCTACTGCATAAAAAAATATGTTAAACATATATTTAATTTTAATGTTACAGGTTAGGGGGATCGAAGCACAGGTTTTCTCCAGACCTCACTGGAAGGATGGATAGGCTTTTGGCCACTGGGGTTAGATCCAATTGTCATTGTCCATGTTGCAACAAATGACATACATAAGGGTAGTCTGTCAGTTCTGCGATCCAAATTTAAAGAGTTGGATGCCAAGCCGAGGAACAGAACTGACAAGGTAGTCTTCTCTGAAGTTCTGGCTGTGCCACGCTCCAGTCCAGATACAGTAAGGCTGAGGAGATCAGAAGGCTTAACACTTGACTCAAATCTTAGTGTAGGGTAAAAGAATATAGGTTTATGGGACATTGGAAACCTTTTGGAGTAGATGGGACCTGTTCCACCTTGACGGGTTACATTTGAACTGGAGGGGCATCAATGTGTTGGAGATGGGTATGAATAGGTTAGTCAAGGATTTGTTTAAACTAGGGAGTGGGAGGCAGGGAGTTTAGGATAGGGCAGGTTTAGAATTATACATGGAGGAACAAGCAATAGTGTAAAAATAAAAATGCTTATTAATGTAAATTCTAACCCAACATTTAAATGTAAAAGGAGTAAAACATTAAAAATAGCTAGCCTTAATGCTAGTAGTATCAAAAATAAGATAAGTAGGTTTGAGTTGTATGTGCAGAGCATAATTATGATATTACAGCAATAATGGAAACTTGGCTAAATAACAACGATTAGGATGAGTATAACATATAGGAATACACATTTTTAGTAAGGATAGACAGAATAGAAAAGGAGGTGGGGTTTTCTTTTATGTCAAACAGAATTTAAAGTCCTCTTCAATTGAACAATGAGCCCCATCTTAGTGAGGGCATGTGGCTTCGCCTGGAAAGCATTAGTGAAAGAGGCCTTATTTTGATTTCAACACAAATCTTTTTAGTAGTATTAAAATGGCAAGTTTACAGGGAGATATTATAGGCTTGGAGGACTTTAGCCTTCTGAAAATTAACTGGGATAACCTTACAAAGGTCGAAGCACAAGAGCAGGTGTTTTTAGAAGTAATCAGTGACTGTTTTTTAACACAGTATGTTATAGTACCAACACGGGGTGAAGCCTGTCTGGATTTAGTATTTTGTAATAATCAAGATAGAATTGAGGGTGTAGAAGTGATTGAATGACTAGGGTCAAGTGGCCATAATATAATACAGTTCTTAGTGTTTTTTAAGAGTGCAGATGCAAAGACTGAAAATGTTAAGTTTAATTTTGGTAGGGCAAATTTTGAGTAGATGTGACAATAGGTTAATAAAGAATTAAAAAAGAAGCTGTAAAGGAAATAACAACTGTATAAGGCGTAAAAGAATAAAAAAATTCAAAGTGAATTATAGGGCACATAAGAACATGATGGCATCCATTCAGAAGAATATTAGTGAGGCTAAAATACAGCTGGAGAGGAATATAGCAGTTAAGGTGAAATACAACCCTCAGAGTTTCTTTCACTATTTTAGTAGTAAAAGAACAGTCAAGGAGGAGGTGAAGTGTATCAGGAATAGTAAAGTGGAATTAACACTAGAATTACCAAAGCCCATGAAAAAACTCATAATCCCGGCACACCTTAAATCTGATCGCACGTCTCCGTCAGCATCTTTTGTGTTGTAAATGTGTTGATCAACACAAGCAGCAGTCAGCCAGCTATCCCACCCCCCACCAACGCAGAAAGGGGAAGAAAGTTCTCAAGTCTATTTACCTGCGTGCCAGGAGTTGTATAGAGTAAATAATATATCATTATCAATCTACATAAACACATCGTTAAAACAGAAACATTTTTCATGTTTTAGTAATAATTCACAAAATGTAAACATGAAGTGTATAATGTGTGAAGCCTGAAGTTCAAATATCAAATAAACACTTTCACAAAAGGTACAAGTATAACAAAACAAGTGCACTTTTATTCAAGAATATAACTGCAGAAAAAAAAACTTGTGTTAAGATGTGACATTGACACACCCTTAATACAACTGCTTTGGTGGTGCAGTGGTAAGAACTGTTGACTCATTATCAAGATGTTCGTGGTTCGATCCTGGATACCTCTGTTTTGAGTAGTGAGCTGCTCTTATTTTTACTATTATAGAATAAAAAATACATTTGAGTTGAGTCTGTAACAGCCGGTGTAAATTTATGATACTTGTAAAGGTTAGCATTTTTTTTTTTATTTATTCAGTTTTATTCTCTCAGTCATGTTCACACTCACCCCGATCTGACAATGCTGTTTTCAAATAAGACATGCTATAGCAGAGGTGAACTCAAATGAGGACAAGTGTTCTACATCAGAGAAAAAGAATAGAAGCCTTCCCCACAGAAATGTCCACTTATGTATAAAAGCAATGCAGCGGCACCAGGCGTAAAGGCAAAAGATGGCACTGTTTGGAATGTGCAACAGGTTGGGTCTGATCCTGCCAGTCAGTCTGCCCTACACCTGTCCTTCAATGAAACAGCACAGGTTACAGAGCTTGCTAAGGTATTGTGCAAAGTTCTGTTTGTGATTATGTATTGTGATGGTCTTTATATGAAAACCATGTATATGTTAATTATTGTGGAGGATGGCCGGCTGTTTATCCTGGTCAATACCCCCAAGCCGCCAGGTGGAGCCCTCTTTGCAGAATGGAGGTCCCCAGAAGACCAGCAGGGCATCATGGACAATGAAGTTTTTATGCACCGCCCTGCTGGATGCCATGGGGGCCACGAGAGGGAGCTGCAGGGAGGACCGAAGAGTTCTTCGTGCCCTATGACCCGGAAGTTCGTCATAGGAAGAGCGACGGGCTTCCGGGGTGAGAAAAGCATTGTTTACCCTGACCCGGAAGGAATAAGGACTTATGGACTGTTGGATTGGGAACACTTCCGGGTCGGGGGATATAAAAGGACTGTGGGAGCTCCCAGACGGCGAGCTGAGTTGGGAGACAGGGTGGCTAAGCGTCTGGGAGATTGGAGGATTTGGTTATTTGAGTATTGTTTGTTTATTGGGAATTGTGGAGAAGAGCGTGCTTTGTGCACATTATTGATATAATAAATATCATTATTGGACTTTTACCTAGTGTCTGACGTGGTGTCTGAGGGTGCAAGGGTGCGAGCAAGCACCTAATCTGTCACAATTGGCGTAGCTTCGGCAGGATTCTCTGGCCGTCAGTTTGGTGGAGGACCTGAATTTAAAAATTTTATTGTGGGCAGAATACGCCAAGAAGACAGCGTCAAGACACGCAGAAAAATCGCCAGAAACCTCACCTTTATCAAGTCCGTCATGGGGAAGAAGAAGACAAAGCAGAGCGCCAGCAACAGCGGAGGTCTAGCGCTCGACATTGCCTGCGCTCAAGACGAGCCATGGAGCAGCTACGCGTTTCGGGAGAGATTTCCGGAGGAGGACATCTCCGACAAGGTATGTGCAGGGAATGTACTTTACAATCTTTTTAATTTAACACCTGTTGTCCCGTGTACATACCTCCCAGATGTCCATCCGAAGGCTCTGCGGGAGGCAGAAGATAAACCCGAAGGCGATGGCCCGCTCTCGTTCAGTCAACCGTGTAACCTGAAGGACTTCCGCATTACGGGTGCCGGCGAGGAACACGGGGCGTACCACGAGGGATTCCAGGAAGGTGACGTTCCGTGCCCAGCTGTTTGTGGCTTCGCCCAAGAAAAGACGGACTTGATTTTTCCGAAGGGGAAAGGGGAGGCGAGCGGAGCACCGCTCACAAATCAAAAAGGTAAGGAGGGTCGGGAAATGGCTGTTCGGGATGTCGTAAAAGTAATTAAGACAGACCTCAGTCCGCTGAAAGAAGCGACCCAATCCTCGACCGCTGCCTTAGAGAACTCCAAGTCCCAGAAGCCTCAGCGAGATCCGTCAGAGCACGTGCCAGAAGCGGGTGTGCTCATTGGCTCCCGGCCGGCAGAGAAGACAGATGAGGAAGTAAGTCTTATGCCGGTCGAAATAAATAATATTGACTTGCGGGAACACGAACGCTTGATCGAGCCCGTAAAGAGTTGTTTACAGGTCCTGACGACCATTGAGAAGATCGTCGGGGAATTGGGAGCGGTAGCCAAAGCGCCGTTGGAGAAGCTGAGGGACTAAGTGCGCCGATTTGGTGGGGAGCCTCCCGTATATCATGATGTGGCGGTACAGGTATGTGAAACCCGTACCATATATAAAACAAGAGGGACGCAGTGTAATCCGGGCCCACTTTTAATAAATAGCGGGTGCCAATACACGGCGTGCCCTACAAGAGAGGCCGGTACGATAACCGAGTGGCCGGCGGAAGGGCTAATCGATCCGGGGCAGCTACACAGTGCTGACTCCCGGAGCGAGACAGCCCTAAAGACGCCGCCACCGGTAATTTATAAAATAAAAGGGGTGCAGACAGTAAAGGGTCTCTCTTCATCTAGTAGAGAGACTCAGACTGTGGACAAGCCCCAGATCAAGCAGGAGATCCCAAAAATAAAACGGGGGTCTCCTGACAAAGTAAGAGAGAAAGCACCATTAGAGGCGGCAGGGGTTTCACTCCCAGCAAAACAACGGGCGGACCTAACATTTCCTAATTGTTTTCAGTCCTGCAGGGGGAGAATACCAGGAGGACGGAGGCCGTGCTACGGGTGCCGAAGGTTGGGCCACATTTGGCGATACTGTCCTTGGAGAGAGGGGGACAAGATATCGAATTGGAATAATATTCCCCCTAGGTTCTCCAGGGACCAAGATATTCGGATTAATCCAGGCTCAACCGGAACGTCCTCTTGGAGGAAGACTTCCCTCTCGGGGCAGGCTGCGCCGAATCTTTGTAATTCGTCGCTGGGGGGGAATACTGTGGAGGATGGCCGGCTGTTGATCCCGGTCAATACCCCCAAGCCGCCAGGTGGAGCCCTCCTTGCAGAATGGAGGTCCCCAGAAGACCAGCAGGGCATCATGGACAATGGAGTTTTTATGCACCGCCCTGCTGGATGCCATGGGGGCCACGAGAGGGAGCTGCAGGGAGGACCAAAGAGTTCTTCGTGCCCTATGACCCGGAAGTTCGTCATAGGAAGAGCGACGGGCTTCCGGGGTGAGAAAAAGCATTGTTTACCCTGACCCGGAAGGAATAAGGACCTATGGACTGTTGGATTGGGAACACTTCCGGGTCGGGGGATATAAAAGGACTGTGGGAGCTCCCAGACGGCGAGCTGAGTTGGGAGGCAGGGTGGCTAAGCATCTGGGAGATTGGAGGATTTGGTTATTTGAGTATTGCTTGTTTATTGGGAATTGTGGAGAAGAGCATGCTTTGTGCACATTATTGATATAATAAATATCATTATTGGACTTTTACCTAGTGTCTGACGTGGTGTCTGAGGGTGCAAGGGTGCGAGCAAGCACCTAATCTGTCACATTATATAAAAGCCAGATCAAATGTTATTTACCTATATTTATTTACTTATCTTCCTACAGCCTAAAGTCACAAGTAAACTGCAGAGCTACTCTGTTTGATCAACATGGGCATGCTCACAAGGTACATGTGTACTTGGGACAAATATGAGCCAATTAAGGCTGCAATATAAGCGCCTGTCACCGATGGGTGATGCAAGGAACATTATAAATGCATGGAACAGTATAACTTGGCCACTGACCTGGCCCCTACCCTGCCCGTTTGCTGTGCCTGTGTATGGGAAAGTGATAGATCCTGCTGCAATAAATTACCATGCTGTTCTTGTTTCAAGAAGAATAAAACTAGTTTTGCTAAAGTACTGAGTCTCAGCCTTGTATTTTAGGGTTCAAGACAGTGACTCACACGTCACAATATATAAATGACTAGCAAAATACCCGTACTTCACAGCTGAGAAGTAGTGTGTTAAAGAAGTAATGAAAAAGAAACATTTTGAAAATAACGTAATATGATTGTCAATGTAATTGTTTTGTCACTGTTATTTGCTGTCACATATATACATATACACACACACATATAAACATATATATATACATATACATATATACATATACAAACATACTGTATATACATATATTTATATACTGTCACACATGGGCGATTAGGAGGCAGTCAAAGAGCTTAAAGGTGAGTAAAACATCGCAAGATAAGGGGTTGTCACGTGGTACTTACCTGAACTCTTTTCTCTCATCAACAGAAAACAAGAAGGAAAATAATACTGCAACTTCTGGGTTCCAAAACGGCAGCGATGACGTCACTTCCGGCCACCATTGATGACGTCACTTACGACCCATATCACCACATTGCCAAACATTTCCTGTCACGTGTTTTGCTTCCTATATAACTGCCATTTTGAAAACAGTTCATTGTACTTTTTTTACAAGGCTTTGAATCATTTAATTTTCTTTTTGTCTGAGGACAATATACGGTGATGGTCCCCAAATCTTTATTTTGTACTTTGTGACGTTTATTCGACCACAATACACATACATATATATATACACACACACACACACACACACACATACATACATACACATATACACACATTTATATATATATATATATATATATATATATACACAAACATATATATACTAGCAGAATACCTGCGCTTCGCAGTGGAGAAGTAGTGTGTTAAAGAAGTTATGGAAAAGAAAAGGAAAAATTTTTAAAATATCGTAACATGATTGTTAATGTAATTGTTTTGTCTTTGATATGAGTGTTGTTGTCATATCTATATATATATATATATGTATATCTATATATATCTATATATATATATATATATATCTATATATATATATATAGCAAAATACCGCAGCAGCGGAGAAGTAAAAAGAAAAGGAAACATTTTAATAATAACGTAACATGATCGACAATGTAATTGTTTTGTCATTGTCATGAGTGTTGCTGGCATATATATATATATATATATATATATATATATTGTGAACCTTGCCCCGGACACAGACAGGCAGACACGCTAATGTCACCCACAAACACACGTTTATTTTCCATCTCTTTTTACAATTCAGCTCACTAATCCCCAATACCCCTCAGTCCAGGCCACTCCAATGCCTTCTCTTTTCTTCTTCTCTTTTCTCTCTCTCTTTTCTTCCTACCGCCTCCTCCCTTCTCCAGACGTTGCCACTCTTCCACCCAACTCTTGTAAATGACTGGAGGGAGGCGGCCCCTTAAATGGGAACCCGGATGGGCTCCAGCTGCTTCCCGGCAATCAATCCTGGCCACACCCCAGTGTGGCGGAAGTGCCGGCTGCGCACCCGGAAGCCGTCTGGGTGTCCCCCGTTGTCTTCCCCCCAGCACTTCCTGGTGTGGCGGAAGTGCTGGGCTCCCGGGATATTCAGGCACCGGGGCGCCGCCTGGCGGTGGCCACGGGTCCCTACAGGGCTGGGCTTCCAAGCCCTTTACCCGAGGCCCCCAACATAACCAGGATGGACGCCCCCTCGCTGTCTGGAGGAGGCACAAGCCCTCCTCACCACAATATATATATATATATATATATATATATATATATATATATATATATATATATATATACATATATACACACACACATATACTATGGGGTGCCAAACAGGCAAATAAATTGATTTTGTGAATATATAAAGTCATTTATAGTCAAAGTCATTCCTAATTATATAGTCAACATCGGAGTATATAAACTCACTCCTGAATATATAAAGTGAAAGTCAAAATCTATTGATTGAAGCGACTCTGAACTGAAATAAGTTAACAAAAACGTATTCAGAAAAATAAATTAAAAAAACACTGTTCGGTTAATGTTTTGAAAATGATGCATGTGCCCTTTCCAGGATTGGTACCTGCCTTGCGCCCAGTGTTGGCTGGGATTGTCTCCAGCAGATCCCTGTGACGCTGTGGACGGATTCAACGTGTTGGGAAATGGATGGATATTCCAGCGCTGACTTTGTATATTCCAACGCTGACTTTATATATTTAAGTTTTGACTTTATATATTACAGCGCTTACTTTATATATTCTGAAATATTCCAACACCGTCTTTATATACTCAGGTTTTGACATAATATATTTGGGAATGACTTTAGGCTATATATTCAAGTTTTGACTTGATATATTCCAGCGCTGACTTTATATATTCAAGTTTTGACTTTATATATTCAGAAACAAGTATTGACTTTATATATACCGACGCTGACTTTATATATTAAAGTTTTGACCTTATTTATTCCGACAGTGACTTTATATAATCAAGTTTTGACTTTATATATTCACAAATTACTTTATATATACAAGTTTTGACTTTATATAGTTAAATGTAGTCATCATTGCATAACTTTTTCTTTACCATAGAAATTTAAAGACTAAATTCAACTTCCATTCCTAACAAAGATATTTCTGGCGTCTAAATAGAAGCTACTTATATCCAAATTCGAGCAATTGAGCTGTCGCCTGCCTGCCTGAATAAATCACCCTCGCTTCGCTCTTACTTTTTTACCGTTCATTTAATCATGTCTAGTGGCGGAAAAATTATAAAATGAAAGGAGGATTACACTGAGTATGGCTTTACCAAAACAATTATTGATGGCGAATTGATTATTTATAAAGCTTTAATTGGTGACCTCTTTTTCTGTGTTAACTTCATATTTTTTCATACTTCTTCTCAAACCAAGGGGGTGCGAGGGTAAAATGAATCGGGAAGCGGTGATCAATGTAATCGGTGTACCAGGAAATCATGCATTGACAGAAGTTCCCCTTTGCTTGTGATTAAATGCGTGATTTTTTAACGAGTTATGGAGCACATGCATCGAAGCTTCTCAGCTGTGCTTGTGCTAATAAAAGGAAACATTTTAAAAATAACACGATTGTCAATGTAACCTTTTGTAAGTAGTGCCTGGAGGATTCAGTGTGGAGAAACTCTAGACACAGCGTGTGTATTAACTTGTGGATTTTTCTGTGAGTATTTGATGGCCGCGTCACAAAGTCGTAAAACTGCGTTAGCTGCGGAGCGCAGCTCAGAGCAAAATGAGGTGAATGGGAGGGGAGATGATGACGTGACTCCCCCACCCGCCTTAACTGTCAATTCCCCACAAACACAGTCTCTTGGAATTTGCATAAGCACAGCCCCTCACCTGCAATTTTAACTTAGTTACAAAGTGATCAAAACTCTCGTTTATATCCTGCGTCCTCTCATTAAACTTGTATCCCGCATTACCCATGGGCATGACAAACGCCAGCGGCAGCCTGTCTATGAACTTAATTTAAACTTTAGGTTTACACCTTGCTTTGTTTCCGAAGTAGCAGCACTTATGAATATGGTTGTATATGTCACTCGCTCGCTTCTTATTGTTTCGCTGCTTTCTGAATAATATAATGCATGTTTTCTTCAGTGCTTTTTGGAGCTCTTCCTGGTTTTCTATGTACTGCGTTGACAGTCAGTTCACGTGATTACGTGGGAGGTGTGATGATGTCACACGAAACTCCACCCCACACGGCTTTCGAGCTCAACTCCATTACAGTATATGTAGAAAAGTAGCTTCCAGTTATGACCATTACGCGTAGAATTTCAAAATGAAACCTGCCCAACTTTTGTAAGTAAGCTGTTAGGAATGTGCCTTCCAAATTTTAGCCTTCTACCTACACGGGAAGTTGGAGAATTAGTGATGAGTCAGTGAGTGAGTGAGTGAGTGAGTGAGTGAGTGAGTCAGTCAGTCAGTGAGGGCTTTGCCTTTTATTAGTATAGATATATATACACACACACACACATATATATATATCACATATATATATATATATATATATATATATATACACACATCCTTTGGGGTGCGAGCAGCTGATGCTGGGGGTGCCAGAATCCATTGAGGAAGAAAACAGAAAAACATTATTTGTACAAATTCTTAATTTATCTATCCATTCCTTAATAATTAAATGGGCAGGCTATTTCGTATCAGTGCAATACGCTGCTTGTTAAAACGGATGTCTCCCACTCTTACTTGCACGTAGTGCTGCGTGGGCATTATGAACTATCGTTTCTGTTCAAGTTCTATTTAAATTTTAAATATAAGTAATTTTTATTTAGTCGACAGAAATATCTTTGGTAGGAATGTAAGTTACATTTAGTCATCATTGCATGAATTTTTCTTCACCATAGAAATGTAAAGACTAAATTCAACTTACATTCCTACCAAAGATATTTCTGTCGACTAAATAGAACCTACTTCAATCCAAATAGAATTTGAAAAGATATATTTTTTCGAATCTGTCAAGCCCCGTGCTATTGTGCTCTGGCCTGCCTGCCTCAATAAGTCACCGTCGCTTCGCTCTTACTTTTTTACCGTTCATTTAATCATGGGCCTCTCTACAGTTTTGTTTATTTTGGGGTTGTAATGTTCATTAAATTTACGTATCATCTGGTCCATTGGCAGACCGTGCATCTCACACCTAGGCCTTCAGTACTGCTCCGTCTGAATCAACCCGCCCCTCAAAAACTAATTTATGGTTATAAAAACCATCTTAATATGCAGAAATACAGTATAAAGAGCCGCTGCATCGCAGATAGATAACTCCTGTAGCCACAATAAATGCCTTTATTGAATAGACAAACCAGGGGTGAACAACTTCCTTTCTACTGCAGCCACAGCCGCAACACACATAAAAAACATCAATAATAACTCATAAACTTTCAATATTATTTAGGAAAATCGCAACATTTTATTCACCAAAAATTTGGATTATTTGTAAACAAAATCCATCCTCCTCTCTTTCCTCAAATACAGTTCAATCACTCTGTCGTACGGATTATCCATGCGCCTCAGTTCCATCAAAAAGTCTCTTTCTATTGCCATCAAAGCTAATGATGAAAATCGAACCTGCTGCTTCTATCCAATCAATGGGTCTGAATACGGTGACGTCGCCGTACGCCTGCTAGAGGGCCGTACTGACACCAACTCAAAATCTGATTGGTTGAAGCAACAGGTTAATCAACATTTGTTCTGTGTTAGAGTGCCTGCACAACAATTGTGGTCCTCTCTGCCTGGCAACAAATGATGGCTGAAATGTGATTGGTTAAATGCTTTAATACAAAAATACATGCCTGGAAGAAGCACAACCATCGGAAAAGCTATGAAAGGAAGCGGACAGACTATTTGGAATTATTTAATAAGTATTCATGGACAAAATATAATTAACATCAGTTTGTGATTCAGATATTTTTACTTATGAATATGCTAAGCACAGTTCACCCTCGAATATTTATCTTATATGGGCAGGCACTCAATTATGTGAGAGGCGTAATGACGCGAGCCGCAACTCCGCCTCCCACGGCCATCGAGCTGCAGTCTATTACAGTATATGGATGAAAAAATAGGTTCCAGTTATGACCATTACGCGTAGAATTTCGAAATGAAACCTGCCCAACTTTTGTAAGTAAGCTGTAAGGAATGAGCCTGCCAAATTTCAGCCTTCTACCTACACGGGTAGTTGGAGAATTAACGATGAGTGAGTCAGTCAGTCAGTGAGGGCTTTGCCTTTTATTAGTATAGATTTGGATTGAAATATAAGAAACAAGTTTGTTAAGTTTGCTGATGATACCAAGATAGGTGAATTGGAAGATAATTTGGAACCTGTTAAATCATTGCAGAAGAACTTGGACAGCATACAGGCTTGGACAGATTTGTGGCAGATGATTTAATGTCATTAAATGTAAGGTATTACACATAGAATGTAAAAATGTTCTTCTCACCTTATGAGAAGGATTTAGGAGTCATGGTGAACTCTGCACTTTCAACTTCCAGACAGTGTACAGTAGCCATTAAGAAGGCTAACATAATGTTAGGTTATATAGCACAATGTGTGGAGTGCAAGTAAAAGTAGTTCATGTTCAACCTTTATAATGCACTAGTGAGGTCTCATCTGGGATACTATGTGCAGTTTTGGTCTCCACACTACAAAAAGGACATAGCGGAACTAGAAAAGGTCCAAAGAAGAGCAATTAGGGCTCAGTTATGAGGAAAGATTAAAGGAGCTGAGCCTTTTCAGTTTAAGCAAAAGAAGATTGAGGTGACATGATTAAATTGTTTAAAATTATGAAGGGAATTAGTATAGTGTATTGAAACGCATTTTAAAATGAGTTCACCATGAACAGGAGGACACAGTTGGAGACTTAAGGGTAAACTTTGCACAAACAGGAAGTTTTTCTCTACACAGAGAACCATAGACACTTTGAAAATGCTACCAAGTAGCATGGTAGACAGTAAGACTTTAGGGATTTTAAAAACTAGATTTGATGTGTTTTTAGAAGAATTTAATGGATAGGACTGGTGAGCTTTGTTGGCCTGAGTGGCCTGTTCTCATCCAGATTGATCTAATTGTTGTGTTAATGTACAGTTTATATCACCCTAGACAATCTTACCTTATAAAACTAAGTTCTTGAGCAATCCCCAGATCTCAGATTAGCTCTTCTAGTGGGGAAAAAAACATTCATGGAAAACTCCTAATTGTAATACAGAATATATATATATATATATACAGTATATATATATATATATATATATATATATATATATATATATATATATATATATATATATATATTTACTATATATTATATTTAGTGGAGATCTATTTATTTATTGAAGCTCAGTATCTATTGAGTTTCTGTGCATGATTTGGATTTGTTTTAAATGTGTTCTAAGGTGTTGGGATTTGTTTTTAGCTGTTTTAAGCTCTGCGACATCTTTTTTCAGTGCTTTTTAGTTTTGATTAAATTTAATAGGCACTACATATCTCTAAAATATGTTTCTGATATTGCACATAATACTGAAATCCTAAAGCATTTCTTTAATTCATAATTAGAATGAATGTCTTCCTTATTAAGTTATTTAATTGACCTTCCCCTGATTTCCATTTTCAGAGAAATTTTAAATACACGGTAATAAATAAATCCTGCGGTAGTAGTGTTTTTGACAAAATGAATTATGACTCCATGAAACATTTTAACAGCAAATGCCGAATAGTTGTCACTAGTTCAAACTGTGTTATACAGTAAGGTTATAAATCTTGCATGTAGATGCAAGAACAGTTCAGAGAAAGACATTTAATCTAGTGACTAATGAACATCTTCTAAGTACAAAAAGAGCTGGCAGCATGAAAGTTGTGTGTACATATTTTTTCTTTTTTAAAAACTACTTCATGAGGTAGAAAAAAAATGAAATCGTAAAAAGAAGCTGCCTATCTATCCTCTTACTCTTTTCAACCATGATTTACTATATGGCATTTGCAATTTGAAGTTCAACATTCAGTCTTCCTGCACAAAAATTATACATCATTAGTATGATTATAAAGCTGTCTCCTGTGAACCACCAATCTGTACAAAATCTCTGAAGAGTGGTGTTATTCACATAATCCTAGCTCTTGCTATTAAAATATGAACAAGGTGTTCTGTAGGGACTGTTAAGGATAACAGCATCTCTCCATCTAAAGGGTACTGAGTCATAAGATAAACTCAGGGTCATGGATGGAAGCAGAATAAGGGAAAAAAGAACCTGCTATTATAGCTGTTTTAATGAGCTAATTCCATAAAGAAATACTGACAACCATATAATTGTTCTTATTGAATTTATTTACTTAATAACCAGAAAACAGAGTTTCTCTCCAGTTATTTTTAGTCATGAGTGGGAAGTCAATGGCAAGGAGCTGATGAAGCAGTATTTAAAATGTTTTCCAGAGGGACATAATTTAAATAAATGTAACACAACACTTTTCATGAAAGATAGACAAAAGCCTATTGAGACTTACATAGCTCCCTACCTGTGTGTGTGTGTATACAGTATATATATATAGTATATATAGACACATCCAGAAATCACTCTGTAAAATATATATATATATATATATATATATATATATATATATATATATATATATATATATAATATATATATATATAGTGATGAGAAAAAAACACTTAAACAAAAGATTTTCCATTTTCTTTCTTTCTTTGCAAATTATGGATAGAAAATAATTAAAACCAAAAAGTGACAAAAAAATCAAGCACAAAGATATTGATTTACTGTACCACTCTCACTCTCATTAGCTCAGAAGTATACACTAGCCCAATGACCAGTCAAAAGACAATTTCTGCCAGTTTGGGCTACAGTTTTATACGACTAGCTTTTCCCGTTAATCAATCCCCACATATGTCTTCTGGGATTCACCAGTGGTAAACAACATTAAGTCATACACAGTACATCAACCTTTGAAAAGGTGTGCTTTTTATCCAGCCTGGTGGCACAGAGCAAGTGATACTGTCTTAGAGAACTCTGTCTTTGTAAAGCAGCTATTTCATATGCACTTAAGAACAGGTCATCCACCTGAGACTAAGCATGTTTGGTCCCAGCCAGTACTTGGATTGAAGACAATCCAGGAAATGCTTAGTTGGCTACTGTAAAGGTATTACTGGGGCCACTGGGGACCACTGAATGTGGTTTCCAATGTCCCATTGCAGAGATGGGGACACACTGTGCTTTAAAAATGGTGAGATGTAAAACCAAAGTCCTGACTCTCTGTGGCCATTGCGTATTCTGCCTCCTGAGGCATTACAGAATTTTGGATCTACATATCTGGGACAATGAGATTGAAGATCTGTGGTTTTAGAAGAAACGTGATTCAGAAATACGGAAACAAAGAAAAGAAAAAAACAAAACAGTAATTTCAACAGACTAGATATTTATGGCGGTTTCTGTGACACAGCTATCTTTAGCAGCAGATACAAAAGAATTTAGAGAGAAAAATATCAAAATTAGAGAATTTTACATTTGCTTTCAGTCCGGTTTAGAAAGATGATGTTATGTAACCCAGCCCTTTTTGATTAAAAGATGCTTCTACACCAGATAGCAATTCATAGGCATAACATAATGGCAATCAAATACTGTGTTTACAGGTGCAAATAATATCCACTTACTGCATACTCACAACTTATGAATGAAAGCTATATATAAATTAGTGGTACATGTGCTGTTTTGACAGTTTTGTGATTCAGTTGGCACATGACAAATATAACACATGAACAGAGTCTACTAAGTATTCAGATATAGTGGTAAATTCATGTATTATGTAACTAGTAAGTGAAAAAGAGTATCTGTCATTTCTGTCTCTTTTTGTGGCTTTCTCGTACTTGGCAGTCAAACGAAGAAAAGACAGTTATCATATCACATTTTCCTGGTTAGTAAGTAACCTCATAGCATGTGCAACAGTGTTCACCTTCTTACATTGATTTTCATCTCTGCACAGCCTTATCCTTTGAGTGTCCAATTACTTAAACAAATACACTTTAATTTTCAAGAAAAGTAAGAAAAGTCAATTTTGAAGACAGCTTTAAATGATCCATTTAATGGTATGGAGATATTAAATAGCCATATTTTTACTGTAAGACAGTTTAATTCACAACAGAGTAAGGAAGTATCATTCAGTTGATATTTTGAATGGACTACTGGATTTTGTATAATGAAATAAATTATCAGCTGTTTGACAGCCTAGACATTATGTAAAATTTTCAAAGGAAATTGCACGTACAAAAGTCAATGTTAAATTGCTTAAGTATAGTAATTGAATATGAGCATTTTCACAAAAGTAGAAAGACACTGCATTGCAATAGTCACACTCAGCTAAAGCTCCGCTACTGCACCACAAGTTGACTATTGCCATGCTGGGAACATCACTTATTTTAAATCTTACTAAACAACTACATGCTTAACAATAGCTTATATATAAATATAGTCAATTAAATCAAGTTAATACTGCACTGCAAATATATGACATAATACAAATATTCCATACTTCTGCCGGGAATCAAAACAGTACCTCAATTTAAAAGTATAGTTCACTCATTCGCACTCACATTTACTAGTACAGAGCACATTCATAGTTGTGAAACAATCCAATTAGTACATCTTTGGAGGGAAAACTGGAATGCATGAAGAAAAACTATGTATGTATCATGTTTAAGGTACAAGCAGATGGTAAGGAGACCCAGTTTGCCAGAGGTGATCACTGCTCCATTGTGCTATTCTCCTAGAAATCAGATCAACAAAAACTTCTGCTTTACCACAGGAGTATTTTATATCTGTAAATTCTTCCTCATTGAGAAATGTAAACATAGCAGATTTAGAAAATTGGCCTAATAGATTGTCATGAAACAATGCTAAAAATAAGTATGTCCACATACAAAGCTACACCTAGGTTTAGTAATAATTTACATCACTTAAATTGGAATGCTCTGGATTACAATGCAAATGGAACATGTCCAGTTTTTAAATAGTTAATGATGAACATTTTAAAGTTAATGAATTATATGTGTTTTGACAAGAACAGGATTTTTAGCTGACATAAGTTCCCAGACTTATGATATTTTTAAGAAATCAGTAGAGATGACATTTAAATGCTTGGTACTATGCTACATGGCAACTTATTCAATGTACCTAAGGCTGAGTGGTGTAGATAAATACTTCTTCATATGTGTATGCAATTTATCATAGGACAGTGTCTTACAATGCCTTTATTGCCTGACTTCATAGTAATATCCTCCTTACCTACTGTATTTCCTTTCTCTGTTTCAAGGAAGTGCAGAGTCCAGGTGTAGGACCAGGTTTGCTGTCCAGAAAACTTGTAACCAAATAGTGGTTAGCGCTGCTACTGGGCAAGTCCAGAACACTGTGTTCAAGTTTTGTTGTGTGTGTTTAGTATTATGTAGTTATATGTAGCTTGCCATTTTCACTTCCAGCCTTTCCGGTTCTAAACTTGAGGTGTTGCTGTTTCAGATAATAATCAGTATATTATCCTATGCAGCAGGTGGTTGTGACCCTTTCAATTTGCATAACATTTAAATCCTCATGGTTTTATTTTGTCAGATGATGATGGTGTCAAAGGGTATCACAATGATACCCAGTAGCCCATCTGATTGATTTTTTTTGCGATGTAAAAGTTGCATTTCTCATTGATTATAAGCAAAGGTGGGATAGATATTATTAGTTAAGTAGTCTCTAGACATAAGGGAAAATTTTGGTATGGTGCCAAAACACAACTGTTTATTTTTTTAAATAAACAAAAATTGTTACACTAGATTGCAAAGCTGGTGAATTTGTACATAAGACTACAATGGCTTAAATGCAATCTTTATTTTAGTTTTTGCAGTGGAGTAAATCAAATATTTTGTAAGTATACCTGTGTCCTCATCTGTCTGAATTATTTTTCAAGTGAGTGAATGATTGAAGGTATCTACTTATTAAACTTTTTTTTTTACAAATGATGTCTTACATTACTTCTTACTTGCCCTTGACTTTCACTCAGACATCGTTCTTAACACTACCCACAGAATAATGAGTCATCAGGAGAGTAAAATATTAATAGTCGAAAAAGAAAGGTTACGCTTCACCTTAGACATTAAGAGATTAAAAACAAGCAATGTTATTGTCGATATTTTAATAACTGAATGTTCCAAAAACAAATCGCATGCTTTCTGTTCTACGTTTAATTATATTTCATTTTTAATTAAACATTTTGGGAGCTGATGCATATTTAATATCACATTTGTCTGAAAAAATGTAAATGTATTTGAAAATATATACAAAACTCTTCTGTTAGTACTGAATGAAACTTTTTGAAAAGCAGATGTGTGATTGCAAAATGCTTTTTTATGTACTTTGTTATATTTATTATTTACGCAGCAAACTACAACATAAATAATAAATGCTAAGTAAGCAAAGGGATGTTGCATCTAAAGTTAAAAAGCCATATCATAATCTGATTATCTATATATTTCAATTGAGAAAAGAGACAATGTTACAGAATGTTAACTTTTTGGCTTACAGGATGTAGAAGATGTTGTCTTTATTTAGCATCTATACTACTAAATATGCAGTCTAAGAGAAATCTGAAGAATTGTCCATGTACTATAAAAAGGTACAGTACATGAAAATATGCACAGCTTTGTCTCAGCTTAGGAACATTTAGTTTTTCTTAACCTTGGGGGACCCCTATGATGGTGTTTTTGTTTATTTCCCCTAAAAATTTTTAAAGCAAATTTTAAAGTAAATTACTACACCCTGCCTTAACCTCCTTAGTTATGTTTACCCAGGAAAAACGAACCAAAAGCATCAATTTTTTTCTCGAACAAGAAATATTTTATTATGTCTAACTGAAACATGTAAAAACCAAAACATCAATATAAATACAGTAGAAAATGTGTGCCAAGTAGTGTATATATTTGCATGCAATTTATCTTAGTCCAGTGTCTTCCAATGCCTGTATTGCCCGACGTTACAGTAATATCCTCCTTACTTACTGTATTTCATTTCCCTGTTTCAAAGAAGTGCAGAGTCCAGGTGTAGGACCAGGTTCACTGTCCAGCAAACACATAACCACATGGTGGTTAGAGCTGCTACAAGGCAAATCCAGAATACAGTGCTCAAATCATGCTGTGTACTGATGCAGATACAGTATACTGTAGTACACATCCTTTGTGTGATATGTTTTGAGGCAGGTGCCAACACACAGCCTAATGTAGCAACTGGGACAATAAAAGTGTGTTTCTTTGTGCACTTTTCTTATATTTTTTTCTGTTTCATGCACATGAGAGAGTGGAATGTAAGTTGTGAACCTGCACAATCAACACTCTCCTTGTGTTTTTGCAGGCTACCACTGCACAAGGTTTAATGACTTTCCCATTTCCCCTGACACGAACATTGGCTGTTGCTATATATTGCAAACAGTAATTAGGAGGCTAACCTCTTGTTTGTCCTTGCACTTGATTACCACTATTTTGCCTTTTTGTCAAGCAGCTGCTGTCGTACAGTGGTAAAGTTAGACACAACCAAATTCACATGGAATTTCACGGCAGTTCGGTCAAACAGTGCCATATCATGCTTCAGTTTCATTTTCCATGTCAATGTCTGATGACCAATTCACATCACCATCATTATTGCTTGATTTCAGTTTGTTCTAAAACTGCCTTTTTTATTTGCCATTGTACTTTTCTAAAACTGCCTTTATGGTTTTTTCATTGCCATTATACTTTTCATTGGAAGCACAGCCCTATTCATAAATATTATTGAGTTAACATAGAATTACCGCAAATTACCATAAAGTGCCAAAGCAGATAGAACTATTCATGGTTTTTTGGCATGTAATTTCATCCAGATGGTAGATGGCAGCATTGTAGCCGCCGAAGTCGTGCACGGGCAAAATGCGTGCCAAAAGAAATGTCTCAGTCCAAAAGTTCATTTTTAAAGTATTTAGTAAAAGTTAAAAGCAGATAATCCACACAAGAACAAAGGGAAAATAGTTACACATGTAGAATAAAAGGCAAAAAAAAGGAAAAAAGTATCTTCTATAAACATAGCTTTTCTTGAGAAACTTTAGTTATTTCTGTACTTAAAAGTGCTTTACTTCTTCTTTCTGTACTTAAAGGTTCTTAATTTCTTCTTTTGTACGCCTTAAGTGTACGGTACAGTACTTAAATAAGCACTGTTTTCTTAGAGTTGTTTCACACACTCAAAAGGCTCATATGCCCACAGGCACGGTTTAAAACATTATGACTTCTACACATTACACATGGCAAGGCTGGTCACTAACTGAAGAATATTGTTTAGTCAAAACTATTAGAAATGGCAAGAATATACCAACACAATTCTACTTACGGGGGTTTTAGGAACCCCCCATTGATTATGCTTTGTCATCTAGTAAAATATTCATGAATCTTATAGAACTAGGAAAATGGCTCTTACAAGCAGAATACTATCTCAAGAATTGCTTAACGCTATAAAGCATATCATTAAACATCACCCAGAGCCTGACTTGGGTTATACCAGTAAACACATTTAATTCCGTGTCATGCTCTGGGCTCATGCCAAGAAGATTAAATGTATGCCTTTGTTTATTCTGATTTCTCTGCTTAGTTTGTATGGTTGCAAAGGAGCAGTAAATTATTTTTCTAATAAGTTTAAAAGATTTTTTTCTGTGCCTTTTGGCAAATAAATCTTCTAAACTTTCAAAAGGTTTAAAGTGGTGTTTAAATTTTTCTTAAAATAAATGTACCCACTAACATTCAATAGATAAAAGTGCAAATAAAATGATGGCCTTGAAAAAAAACAGACTAATTCAGTGCTTATATTTATCATAGTGGTCAGCACAAAACTAAATAAACCTAGTGCAGTAATATTTTTGCTTCGTTCTTCCCTTTCCTGTCTTAATATTTTATTTGTTTGATTATAGTTATTAGCAAATTTGTCCTGCAGGCCTTTTCAACTTGTTAAATCTTACTTTGTCTAGTATTGTATAAAACAAGCCAAGTTTTATATAAGATAAGCTGTTTACTAAAACAGATGAGAGAGAGGATCTCTCTAAGGGTAGTCTCAAACCTATTGATAATGTTTTGGATGCATAGTCTTATGTCGAATATTCTTTGTGAAGAACAACACAGGAACAATGCCATGCTCCACCTTTTATACAGGCTTGGTTTTTTTCATGCAGCCTTCATGACCATTATGCAAATCACCTCCAAAATGAAAACAACTATACAATTTCAGCTCAATATTTTCCTACTTGTGCCTTGGACATGTGCACTTGTTATCTTTAAGTAGTCTCAAAGAACAATCATTTAGAACATGTATCATGGCTGAAACAGCACAGGAGAGAGTGCAACATATACAAATTAAGGATACGTGACTTGAAATGTGAAGCTGATGGAATGAATACATGGTGTATTACGAAACAGCATGGAATAGTTGGAGTTATATTTAATATTTGTAAAATAGGAGAACATATAACACTGGTCTTTTCTGCAGTTTGAAAATAATACAACAAGCTATATATATACTGTATATATTATATATATATATATATATGGTGTATATACATATATATACTGTATATATACATCCACTATATTTTATTATTGCATAATATTCATTAAGGGAAATAGGTTAAATCAAAATGTTTGTGTACAACATGTTGTGGAAGGTTGTCCAGTGATTATTTACATTATAACTATTTTTTACTGTTTAGTATAACCAATCCTCTCAAAAAACTTTTCATTGCTCAGTTTCTCTGTTTGGTCTATTTTTGATTTAAGTAGATTTGAGATGAATTTCTATATAGTGCAGCAGGTGAATCAATGACAGTAATGTGAAAAGCTTGAATTAAATAGACAACATAATTATGTGAACAGTACGCTTTTATTTATGTCAAAGAGTGGCAGGCTTTTCAGCTGACACCAGCCTCCACTATCCAATGTCATTTAAAACCATAACATAAAAATGCATACTCTATGCATTCAGAATTCTAGACTTTTAGAAGACTAGGATTAATCTGTCCTCAAATTCTCCTCTATCTAGGTGATTTTTTCAAGCATTGTAATATGGTATGGGAGGGACTGACTATGTACAAATTGTTGTGAAAATATAATAATTTAGCCTGGAAGAATGTACAAGTGTATTTGAAATGCCCAAAATAATATGTTCTACATGGCTGTGACTAATTATTTTTTTGGTGTATCTTCTGCCTAAGCCAACTAACTTAAAATTCATCTTTTGCTACTAAACATCTTAAATGGCTTAGCACCTCAAACATGACATTGGAGGCACAATAGATTAAGTTATTGGTCTTCTCCTGAAGCTAGAAACTTGTATTGCTGATACATAAAAATAAAACTGGCAGTAAATCCAGTTCAAATCAGACCCCCACTAGAATGTAAGAAATCAGAAACAATTTTGAAGTTATGTGAGACACTAATGATCATAATTAAATGAAGGAAATTAGTTCAAGAAAAATGTTTTTATTGTGGATGTTCAGGTCACCTAGATAATAAACTCCATAATCTTCAAAAAAAAAAAGTAGTCGACTTACCTTTTGCAGTAGTTCTTAAGAGTAAGTTAAGCTACTCCCAAAAGTTGTCTACTATACCCCCTTGACACTAACAAGATGCATGTGCAGGTACCAACAGATTTGGGAATAAAGGAAATATTTACCGATTTGTCCCTACTCTGTCTTGTTTTAGCCAGGGTTGTTGCACAGTTTTGTTGTTTTTCTATTTTTTTATTCTGTGTTAGTTCTGTTTTTGGATTGGTTAAGTCTTTTTTAAATTTATGTAATTTTAATAAACAGTACAATATTAAAAATAATCATGTAAAAAACGTTTTGTTATGTTCCTTGTGTTCTGTGTTTGGATCCGCTCCTCCTGCTGATGTCACTGCTGAAGGACTGTCCTCAGCCTATATATTCTGAATGAGAGTCAAGGTTTTTCAGGGTAAATCCGAGTGAGAGTTGTGCATTCTACTTCATTACTGTGAGTAACTTCTGGATTTTTCTAGTTTTTAATATTTTTTAGTTTTTGTGGATTTGAGTTATAGATTATTGACTGTCTTTGTTTAATTTCGATTGCCTTTCAAACAAACCCCTTTTGCTTTGTGTTTATTTTTCAGGTCCTGCCACTATTATACTTCATTTGCTTGTTATTTTTTATTTAGTAATACATTCCATAAGTAGTAAAAAATCTCTATTACAGCAGTGTCCTGGGGCTAGGACTCTTTTTAAGGGGGATTTTGAAATTTATTTAACTTTAAATATCTTAGTCTTATTTTTGGTTTGTGCAGGCTAGAAAACACACCTTATAAGTTTGGTAGCTAACTGGTGCCCATCCAGTAGGCCTGGACTGAAAACAAAGGTCAGGCCTAACCTTGAATTTTTATGTGAGTGTCTTGAGGCTTGTTGTGCTTTTTGTGGCTAGAAATACAACATAATTCAACCATTACTGCTTCACTTCACTAAACATGAATTAAAAATACAAAATACTGATGGTGGGTACATGGGAAAAAGATTTATTAACTATTCTCAACCAGCCTCTTTTTAAATCATTTGACTCTGCATTCCCCAAAATCATATTAACACTAGAATCCCTGAAGCCTACCAAAATATTTGTAATGCCAGGCCACCTTGAATTCCTTCACAGCTTGTCATCAGCACCTTTATTTTGCAAATGAGTCAGTCAGGAGAAACAGTAAACAGTCTGTTATCTCATTACCCCACCAAGACATCTGAAGTCAGATGCAAATTTCTCAGAGGTGAAGTCTGTTTATCTGGGAGTAAGGTGTCTGAAATTGTATGGGGTAAAAATATATCATTATTTGGAATACATACATTTCATGTGTGTTCTGTGTCTACCACAATCCGTGTAAATATAGGATGACAGGAAATGTGAGGCAAGAAATGTTGAACACATAACTGAAACAGAAACTTTTTCATGTTATAGTAATAATTGACAAAATGTTGACATGAAGTGTAAATGTGTGAAGACCAAATATCAAATAAACACTTTCACAAAAGCTATAACAAAATAAGTGCACTTTTATTCAAGGATATAACTGAAGAAAAAGAAATTGTTCAATTTACATGTTACTGGAAATGTGTAAAAACCGAAGCCCAACTATCAATCAGTACAAAGCAGAAACGTTTGTGTGGCTGGCACAGAGGTAAAGACTGCTGCCTCATCATCAAGAGGTTGTGGGTTTGATCCCAGGTCCTCCTTATATTTACCGTTTTGAGTAGTGAGCTACTGTTATTTTTACTAGTATGAGTCTGTAATAGCCGATGTAAATTTATGGTACTTGCAAAAGTTAGGCCTGAAGGGATAAAAACAGACACACAAATGCGGCTAAAGTGTCTATGGTGGATGTTACTTTTCCTCGCACATGGACATTCAACATGTCTTTTGAATGATTATTTAATTCAAGAATCCAAGAATAAAACTGAATTAAAAAAATAATTCAAATGACATGTTTATATGAATGTCTGAGCGAAGAAAAGTAACATCTTTTACAAATACCATAAATTTACACAAAATGTTACAGACTCACATCAAATGTATGTTTTTGTTATATGATAATAATAGCAGCTCACTAATCAAAGCAGTAAATAAAGAGAAGATCTGGGATTTGAAACTATTACTTCACTGTCGCAGTAGCTTATCCACTGCTGCATCTGCACATATCTGTGAGACAGCAGTGTTACCACTGTGACAACTGATTGAAAATGAAACGCGCAAACACACACGTATGCAGTTGTCTTTTATTTTGTACCGACTGATAGTTGGGCTTCAGCAACATGTCAATTGAGCAATTTCTTTTTCTTCAGATTTATTCTTGAATAAAAGCATGCTTGTTTTGTTACACCTTTTGTGAAAGTGTTTTTTGGATATTTGGGCTTCACACATCTTACACTTCTTGTCAAAATTACATTGTTATTACGATAGCATATAAAAACATTTTCTGTTTTAGCCATATGTTCAGCATTTCTTCCCTTGCATTTCCTTTGGCATTCTATATTTACACAGATCTATACATTGTAGGAAAATTTAAGGAGGTCAGGGACAATTTAAAAAAAATTGCAAGCTTCCGGGATTCTGGTATTCCTGATTAAGGAGATATAGCTGTTTCCTGAAGAGGCATTAGCTCTCTTGGAAATGTGTTCTTTTGAAATTGTGGCATATTAAATAACTAAACAATATCATAATATAGCAGAAAAGGCGATATCCCTCCCATCGTGATTACGGCGGTACAAGAATCACATGAGAAAAAATATCTTTTAGCATACATTTACTGATGGTTAACGCGGTTACAGACGGGAAGGCATATGGACAGACTTTATCCAGGTAGTAAATCTGGATCAACACAGTCAGCCATTTTCTCGTCCCCACGCTGGGAGGTTTTTCGAACTTTGTCGACACTGCCACCAAGGGTCTGGCTGGTGTCCAAGCCTTTATAATGACTTGCTTCACTTGCTGGTCTTCTCTGTCATCAAACAAGGGCTGAATTCCTCCTCCACAAAATACAGAAATATCATAGTGCTTACATGCTGGTTCTCATTCTCCCAATAAGGAAAGATGATTTTGTGCTGACAGAGGACAGAAATACACTATCCTGTGTTTAAGCTGACTATACAAGCCTCCAGTTGTCTTTGGCTATCTAATCCAATGCTTGGCTAGCAATTCTAACAGCTGAGCCCCTGTGTGCCAAATTTAACATGCACATGTGAATAAAACTCATAACAGTATTGTCCAGATATAGTGACATAAAGAAAAATGTAGTATAACAATAGCTCAATTATAAACTGGGAAAATTAGAACAAGAAACTTGGGGAAGACTGCTTTATTCAGTATTTCTTTAAAATACAAAAGAAAAAAAATAACACACCTCAACCAACTTATTGCTGCTTGTTATGAAGAGTACCTAGATTATGTAGATGTTTTTTGCAAATGAAAATCATTGTATTTGCTACTAAAGAAGCACTACAACTGTGTCCTAGCCACTCGTATTGTCCATTTCTTGACTTCTTAAGAATTCTTAGACTTAGTATCTATAATAATAATTGACTTTGACAGGTTCTTAATTTTTGGCCATTTTAACATTCGTGTTTATAACCAGTCTGACACGAAAGCAAGAGATTTCATGAACCTCCTGCTCTTGTTTAATCTTAGCCAGCATGCCAACCAACCCACACATAAGGGAGGATGAACATTGGATTTAGTCATTGCAATAGGATTAAAATTTGACATGAGGCAGGTCATGGATATCGGTATATCAGACCACTTTTCCATATAATTTAATGTAGAAATACTGACAACTACAACTAATGAGATGTGTACTGTTAAAAAACGTTACTTTGATACATCTGCAGCAAAGTTTGATAATATTTTAAACAGTGAGTCCATTTGTAATGATTACCTCAATAATGCTTACAATGTTACTAGCAAGGTGGAAATTTTTTATGCTAAGTTAAGAGCTGCAGCTGACTTAGTCTCCCCTAAAAACACAGTTAAGAAATCCTCCGCACTGTTATACCCTGGAAAACTCAACAGGTGTCTGAGTTAAATAGAACATGCCAGACAGATGACCATAAATAGAGAAAAACTAAATTGTTAAAGTCCATTATGAAATATTGAAGGCAAAAATAACTGAATATAACAATGTAGTCTACCTTGAGAGGCAGTCCTGTTTCTTTAACATTATAAACCATAATGCTGGCAATCCAAGAGTTTCATTCTCAATTATTGATTGTCTTCTAAACCAAGCTCATTTAATGGAATGCCTACTAAAAACTACTAGTGAAATTTGTGAGGCTTTCGCTATACTTTTTAAACACAAAATTAATGACATTAGAAATTATATAGTACATCCCCCAAAGTTAATGCAACTGAATCCCAGTATTCCATTTTAAGCAAGTTAAACTATTTCACTAGAATAGATCTACCTGAACCATGCAAAGTAATTTCTCAACTGAAACTCTCTATCTGCGCCGTTGACCCAATTCCAACAGGCTTTTTCAAAGAAGTCACTGTTGTGTCTTACTGATAGTATACATGACATAGTAAACTCATCATTAGATATGGGGGTCTTCCCCGACTGTCTTGAGACTGCAGTTGTTAAACCCCTGCTCAAGAAAAATAATCTCGACTCCTCTCTTTTTGATAATTTTACACCAAATATTTAACCTGCCTTTTTAAAGTAAAATCCTAGAAAAGGCAGTCATTACATAGCTAAATGATTACTTGAATAAACATTCTATTCTTGAAAAGTTTCAGGAAGGTTTTAGAATAAATCATAGTACAGAAAGTTTTATTTTTGTTTTTTTCTGTCCTCCTAGCCCCCGACTTTACCTTTGTCTTTGTTACATACTGTATAATATTATTTTATAATCTTGTTTATGTTTTATATATTAATTTCCTCTTTATTTTATCTTGTAAAGCACTTTGAGCCGCACTGTTTGTGTGAAAATGTGCTATATAAATAAATGTTGTAATCTCTTTTACTCAAAAACGTACAGTATTTGTCTAATAGGACACTTCATTCATCTTTTTCAATGTGTTATATAAAGCAATTGTGCTTTATTAATGAAAAAATAGAAAGTTACAAATTTGATTTGGAATAACCTTGTCTTGATATCACACACAGAAGTAAATTAAAATGTCCCCAAACCACATTAAAAAACATTAGCAAAATAAGAAAAGGGTTTGTCTAGCATATGGACCAGAAGTTTATAACAGATTCAAATTCTTTACTATAAATCAAAACTCAGCTTGAGAGTACCAATAACAGGTGGTCATGGTGTTTCACTTTTTATTAACAACAAATTGTTGCTTCCTAGCATTAACAATCATATTGTTGAAAATCTAGAAGTTCAGCGTCATTTTTACAAATTACAAACCTGACAGTCCTGAACAGCTGTTTTTTTTCCTCTCCTCTTAACTGTGATATTTCATGATTCCTTGATTCCTTGACAGGATAATGAGACTTCATATCAAGCATCTTTTCTCCTATATAAAAAAAAAACACTAAATATTAATTTTATTTTTTGACAGTTTTAAATTTCCACCTTCCAATTGCTTCATCTTCACAATGGACACCAATTTTCAGACTTCTCAGTTCACCATCATTAGCCCTCGTGTAGTTCTCAAAGTACTGAGGACATGCCTTTAGCAGGCATGAAGTAGAGTATACTCCTAAACCCACACAAGAAATGTTTTTATCACACAAGTTCATATAATTACTAGGGTCAGATTTGGTATGGATACTCTCTTTTCTGGTTGCGTAAATACAGTACAGTTAGCTTTTTATAGGGATTAAAAAACTGCAAATTTGGAAGAAGTATTCAATACAGTAAAGGTGTTAAATGAGAGAAAATGACACTGATTTGTCACAATTTATTTTGTATAGGTCTGAGTTCCATGTATTTAATTTTTTTATGAGTTTCACTGTAGTTATTTTTGTCATATCTCATACTTTTATATTTGTCATATCTCTATATATTTATATTTGTCATATCTCATATTTTGTCTCATATCTCACAGTAATAAAAAACCTCTTCTCTCTTACATTTTATCTCTTATGTGTCTGTGGCACTGTGGTATCTCTGTAGCTTAATACTGCTGATTGAGAGGCCTTTGAATTCTTTTAACTGCCAAGAACTCAAAACTGGAGTCAAATGAATGAAGTAGTTTATAATATTTACTGTGTATCTTTTAAAAGAATCCAATACTGTTCTCTTAAGTTGGATGGGATAGCCCCCAAACATTAATTGTAATGTGGACCCTAGTAGTGGGCTACAAATTTGAGGAAAACTTTCAAGTATGTTTAAATACAAAATGCACAAGCGTGTCTTAAACGGTGCATTGGTGTCTTAGACGTAATTTTTTTTTTTTTTTTACACAAACTTGTATGTGGCTTGTGTGTAATATGTGAGCCTACCATTTTAATAATATTACCATACGTACAACTGACGCAAATAGGAAGGTGTGAAGAATCCACTTGCATTTAATAGCAGTGGCCATGAATGAGCAAATGTTTTGGGGGGAAAAAAACAAGCTGTACTGTACTTTTTGTGAGGTGACTACCTGCAATTGAGTCTGTGGAGAGTAGGCCTTAGTGAATCCAAGATTCTTCCTGACACTGCTTGCAAGAAATTTTACTATTCTGATATTTAATTCAGTTAATTTTATCTCAGAGAGGCATGGTCATACAGTGGTTAGCATTGGTGCCTCAGTGTTTGTGTCACATTTTTGGCCACAAAGTTGGCAAGCATATGCTTATGTTAGGGACACTTAAAAGATCATCACACTATTATAATCCACTCTAGCCTAGTCCAATTTATCAATCCCCATTTACTTCAATGCATTTTGCTGAGTACGACAAACTTCCTAAACATTTCTACAATTTCGCTGAATTCGAGGCGAATAAATTCAGTGGGGTTTGCTCATCACTATTCAAAAATAAAGTAAGTTTAAAACGATTCTTCAGAGTCATTTCTGAACCGAAAATATGGCTGCTAGCAGCAGATCATTTAAGTCCTGTAATTTGCAAGGGGCCTCCATGGATTGGACTTGTTTTTTCAAGCACATCCCACAGATCCTTGATTGAGATCTGGAGAATTTGGAGGCCATACCAACACCTTAAACTCTTTGAAAAGTTCCTCAAACCATTCCTGAGCAACTACTGCAATGTGGCAGGGTACTGTACATTATTGTGCGGAAAGAGGCCACTACAATTGCCATGAAGGGATTTTAGTGGTGTGCAACATTCTTTAGATGGTTGATATGTGTCAAAGTAACATCCACATGAATGCCAGGACCCAAGGTATTTCAGAAGAATATTGCCCAAAACATCACATTGCCTCCACCAACTTGCCTTCTTCCCATAGTGCATCCTGCTGCCTTCTCTTCCCCAGGTAAACGACATACATGCACCCAGACATCCACATGATCAACTGTAAAAGAAAATATGATTCATCAAGCCAAGCCAATTTCTTCCATTGCTCCATGGTCCAGCTCTGACACTCACATGCCCAACATAGGCAATTTTGGCATTAGACAGGGTCAACATGGGCACTCCAACTTGTCTGTGGTAATGCCATCCCATATGCAGCAAGCTGTGATGCACTGTATGTTATTACAACTTTGTCACATGGCAAGTATTAAGTTTTTCAGCAATTAGTTCTACAGTAGCTCTTCTGTGGGATCAGACAACATGGCCTAGCCTTTGCTCCCAGTGCAAATGAATAGGATTTGGGCGTCCATGACCCTGTCATCAGTTCACCGGTTGTCCTTCCATGGACCAATTTTCGTAGATACTAATGACTGCATATCAGGATCAGCCCACAAGACCTGCTGCATTGGAGATGCTCTGAGCCAGTCATCTAGCCATCACAATTTGGCCTTGTTGAAGTCACTCTAATCCTTAAGCTTGCCCAACACCTTCAAGAACTGACTTTACTTTTTTTTTGTTTTGTTCGTTATTTCACCTTATACAATTTTTTGTATTAGGAATTTGTTAGTTTTCACATACCCCTTGGGGTTAAAGCACAGGGTGAGCCATTGTACAGCGCCCCTGGAGCAATTGAAGGTTAAGGGCCTTACTCAAGGGTCCAGCAGAGTAGGATCTCTCTTGGCAGTGACGGGGATTCGAACCTTCTCGATACCAGAGCAGATCCTTAGCCTCAGAGCCACCACTCCGCTCATTGCTACCTAATATATCACACCCCTTCATAGGTGCCATTGTAATGAGATAATCAATGTTATTCACTTCACCAGACAATGGTTTTAATGTTGTGGCATATCAGTGCATATACACATTATACTATGTTAGAACATTATCTCCACAGATTTAATAAATATTACCAAAATATTAGTGAAACAATTTATATACTGAAATTCCTCCCAGCATGAGGGCAAAAAATAATGAGAAGTATGTAACAATTCTCTATATAAAACTAATTAAAAACATTTCACAATTTCATGTTCAGCAGAAATATATATACAGTGCTATGGATGTGATCAAACAACAAGCCGGCTGAAATATAGTAATAGAATCATGCTGATAACACAAACTAAAGCTAAAATCTATGCTAATTAGACACTTGTGGTTTCATTCTGTGTTGTGTGTGTGTGTGTGTGTAAAGACTTGAGTTCAATGCTAACTGTGGAGTGAGAGTTGTCAGAATAACAAAATCTCTTGTACAATTCTTTGTATAAACTATTCTGAGACCTGGAATAATCATTAATCCATAAATGTGGGTTCTTAGACTGTCTCTTCTTACAATTGTTCATATTCAAGACAGTGTGCATGAAAAGGAAGGCAGTTTGATCATTATTGATGAAGTGTAAAGTAAGGATTTAAAACGCAGATGGCTGTTATGTGCTTTTGTTTTACTTAAAAGAAAGCCTCTGTTGTATTGTTGACTACATTATTATTCACATCATGTACCTTAGCAATCAACAACCCAACTTCATTATTGGCCCTTAGAAAAATCAAATTAAATGACAAATCTGGGATGAACCATAGCATCCTATATGTAAGCTTGCATGTATAAATTAAGCATGAGCAGGAGTAACTTTTTTTCAATTAAAAGTTAAAAATCAGTATATTATGCAACCATAAAATATATCCATATAGCACCTGTAAATGTGATGATGGTGGTTTACAACTTTTTTTTAAATCAAACGAATATACCAATGCATGAATATACAATATAAAGGACAAAAAAGGTAATTACAGGTTGTAAAGTAAAATGAACAGAAAATTAAACTTATAGTAAAATACACTTTGGCAGAGATACATTAGAACTGGAAAACATTTACTCATTAAAGAAGAGAATGATTGTTAAATTCAATGGTATGAGTGTACAGTAAACCCTTGTTTATCGCGGTTAATCCGTTCCAGACTCTACCGCAAAAAATGAATTTCCGCAAAGTAGGATTCTTTATTTATAAATCTACTTTGTAATATTTTCGCAGTTAGAGCATAGAAAACCTGTTTATGACCTTCTGAATACGTTTTTTAACATTATTAGAGCCCTCTAGACATGAAATAACACCCTTTAGTCAAAAGTTTAAATTGTGCTTCATGACAAGGCAGAGATGACAGTTCTTTCTCACAATTAAAAGAATGTAAACATATCTTTCTCTTCAAAGGAGTGCACGTCAGGAGCAGAGAATCTCAGAGAGAGACAGACAGACAGAGAGAGAAAAGCAAACAATCAAAAATCAATATGTACTGTTGGGCTTTTAAGTATGCGAAGCATCGCGATAAAGTGGCCACAAGGAAGGGAGTATTATGAAGGTAGTCTTTCAGCATTTTTTAGAGGAGCGTCCGTATCCTCTAGGCAAAAAGCCTCTGTGCAAACAGCCCCTCTGCACACCCCACCTCAAGAGCAGAGAATATCAGAGAGAGTGAGACAGAGAAAAGCAAACAATCAAAAATCAATAGGTGCTGTTAGAGCTTTTAAGTATGCGAAGCACCACGTGGGAAGCATATCGTATATCATTGAGGAGTTTTATTTAATATGTAATATGTGCTCTGATTGGGTAGCTTCTCAGCCATCCGCCAATAGCATCCCTTGTATGAAATCAACTGGGCAAACCAACTGAGGAAGTATGTACCATAAATTAAAAGACCCATTGTTCGCAGAAATCCACGAACTTGCGAAAAATCCGTGATATATATTTAGATATGCTTACATTTAAAATCCGTGATGGAGAGAAGCCACGAAAGTCAAAGAGCGATATAGCGAGGGATCACTGTACTACATTTATGTAACTCAATAAAATTTAAAATATTTATATCAAATGAAACTAAAGGAAAAAACAAATGTCAAGAAAATAAAAAAGTGAACACTTTAGTTAATGATGTTGTTAAGTTCCTCAGGGAAGAAATATTTTGTAGTATGGGCTGTGCCAGGTGATATCATGTAAGCCAATCACATTTCGCAATTCAAAAGATTTCCACCTCAAGGTAAAGAAATCTCCACATTTTATTTGTATGTAATGAAACAGCTATAGAGTTGTTCAAAGAAGAAGAGGTGACGGGAATTTTGTGTCTAAGGAAAGAAGAAAGAAAGTTGCAATAGTGTAACAATTCTAATTCCATGTATATTTTGTGAAATTTATGACATCGAGGGTAAAGTTTATCTTCAAAGGATGTGAAATCTCAGATTGCTTTGATTTTTAGAGGTCATCAGATGTTGTAAAATTGTATAATAGGTTTTTGCCATCTCAGCAAAAAATGTCAATCTAAGAATAAAATGCCTGGTTTTGACTTACAGCTCTACAGTAGATAAAAAAGTGATTTCACCTTCTAAGGTAAAGAAGTGCTTTGAGGAATCTATTATTTTTTTGTCTTCAGAGCAGGGAGGTGACATTACTGCATTGCTATTGTAACATGTTTACTTCTTAACTTAACTATGGTATAGTTCCCAAGTACACACATAAATATTATGGAGAAAGAGGTCTGGTTATTCCAAAGCTGAACGATAGTAAGAGATTCATGGATTTCAACTTGATACTGTATATTAATTCAAAAACAGATTTAAGCCTAAAGTGTTTTCGTGTTATCATGTCTCGTGAGCAGCTATTCCTCTTATCATCTGTTTTTATTAGGACTATTTATTGATTGATTTATTTATGGATAAAGTGTGCTAATTTTTCACTTTGTGTACAAATAAAAGAACTGCCACTTTTGTATCATACTTTTGCTTTGACGCTTTGTGCCTTTATTTGCCCAGCTTATCCCAGTCATGTTATTGATGGTTCCAGTTTTAAGAACTGACAGGGATTGTGGAGCCAATCCAGACTGCCACAATGTGGTTGACTTAGTTTAGCCAATTAAAGTCACGTAAACACTGGGAAAAACATGCAGCATTCGGAAAGTGTGTAAACAGGGTGAAAACTTGGCCAAATACACTGGAGTTGTGAGGCTGCAGTGTTAATCCCTGTGCTGCACTGTCCAAAGGTTTTTCAGAAAATCTGAAAGCAACTCTAGTCTAAAGGATATATATGTAGAGATATCATGTTACTTTGAAATATATCTTTGACCATCATAAATGAAACATATCAGCAGAACACTCAGTAGTCTGTTTTAAATATTGCCATGATGAACATTTTATAAGCCTTCCTAAGAAACAAAACTGAAACAAACTCTGATGGAGTCAAAGTCTGAACAATTGTTGGGAGATTCCATTATAAATGTGGTTAATTTCTTGGATTGGTCTATATGAAATGTTGATACTTCGTCACTTACTTGGCTCACTTGACACATATTACATACTGTATTTGAATAAAACAAGTTTAAGACAATGCAGGAAATATTTCTGCATAATTAACATGCTGCAAGAAATACAGGAGAACTTGGGGTGACACTGTGGTTAATGCTGTTAACTCTCAGCTCCAGAGTCTTTGTTACAGATCCTTGCAGAGGATCAGTTTATTAGATATAAGCATGTTCTCCCTATGTCAAGTGTTTTTTTCTAGACATTCTGGTATCTTCCAACATTTCAAGGACTGATTGATCTAATTGACATGAGGCTGATTGGTGGCACTGAGTTGGCCATGTGTATGTGAATATGCTCAGTGACGGACAGGTGCTCTGGTCAAAGTTTCTGCCTTACATTTAATACTACTGGAACAGACTTTGTTTCCTCAGAAAAAAACTGGATTTATGAATTAAGAGGTCATGAAAATAAACAATTAAACAATTAATTAAGGCACTGGTAAAACCCATCAGAATGGATACAGCCATATTTGCTTATTATGAGTCAATTTAAAGTATACCAATGTACATGCAAACTGTGTACAGTTAGCAATGGTCCATAATTAAGGCCTGTTTCTTGAACCTTTGATGAGGTAGCAGTTTCCACTATCTCACTATGCTTCATTCTGGGAAATTCTGGAAAAGAGGAAAGTTTGGAAAAACCTTGCCTTTGGGTTTCTTCCATGTGATGTTTTTGCTCCTACATCTCCAAAGACATGCAAATTATTTGGTTACTCTGAACTGGCCCCATGGGGCAATGTCTGTTTGCATGACTGACCTCCACAGTAGAACTTCAGCCTGATGCTGCCAGGACAGGATCTGGTGCCTTGTATTTAAGAATATTATATTAAATGAAGAGAAGCTTAGTTCAAAAATAGAAATGGAACACAGGATAATTTCTCTAAACTGAAAATACACTTATCAGAAATACTAGGATCAACTAAATATAAAAATTAGTTTATGGGAATGACAATGTAATATTCTCCACTGTAGACTCCAAGTCCTCTTATTCAATAGAGGACTGTACAGACTGCCTTAAAGAGGGATGCAACTTTCTATTTCCCACATTCTGACTCTCTAAGGTATACCTAGCACCTTACTGAATGGGCATTCAATTTATGAAGTTATTTTCAATCTGCATCATCCCAAGAAAGAGTTTTAGTCCTCTGCATGCTCTTTTCTAATTCATGTTCAGTTTAGTTCTTTAGATTTCTAATAAATCTGAAACACAAACATAACCTAAAGTGCCCACATTTTGCATGAGTGATGTTTTAACCACTAGAGAAACTTCTGAAATAATTTGTTATGTTTTCACTTGTTCACCGAGAGCACAGCTTTAAGTCCTCACCTACTTTGTCTTTAGTTACCCTGCCAAATGTCATTTATTAACCTAGTGTTTAAATTGTGACATGCCAGCATTTATCAGGTGTTGTTAACTTACCAGATAGTTTATTGGAAGACAACAGAATATTGGCAAATCTAAAATTTGTTCACTTACTGACTGAGAGTTCTGTTGCAGTCAATGTCTATCCCTTTGCCTTTTGAAGTGAGACCTAAAAAATAGTGTTAAAAAGATACTCATTTTACTACTATGACTATTAAATATTATAAAATATTTTTTCATACACCTTTTGCTTAGCTAGTATGTAGGCTTTGCTTCCGTTTTGCCATTTGAGATGGTTTTCTGAAAAATAATCATAAATATGATCCATCACTATATTTGGGGCACATAAACAAAGTTTTACAACAATAACATCTGTCAAGAATTCTTAAATATGCTGAAGACAGAAACATCATCACATAAGGAATGAGGAACGGTTTTGCTAATTTGAACTTGCACTTATATGCAAAGTGAAGAATACTTATTTTTTGTTCTGTTTCTCAAGAAAAAAAACAAATTTACAAAGACATGGCTATTAGAACAGCCACGTTATTCAATACCATGACAACCAATTCTTCATCCATAACTTATACTTAGAACTGTGAATACTGGGAAACATATCATGCTCAAAATACCACCATGGACAATCCGTAAAAGCCAACAGATGACCAGCTAAGCTGGAATCCCAAATGTCAACCAATTCCACTCCAAACCAGCTGATTCTTGTTGATAATTAAACCTACTATTTGATTCCATGGCTTATTGGTGCTCTCATTCTTCCACAGCAGACATTTCCAAAACGGTTGATTTTCTTTTTTTTCTAAAAGCAGCATCAAAATATTTTGTGGGCCTAAGCATATCATCATTAAGAGCTTCACCTTTCGGTATTTTTTGATATCGTATGATGGACGCATGTTAAATGGTTATGTGTTGGTTCATTGTATATTATTTTTTTGGCATCTAATCAGGGAAGAAAGAAACAATTGAGGGGTCTGTGTCTTAAATAGCATGTTAATTACACTAGTAATTAATTAGTAAGAAAATGACTGGAATGAAAACCTGTAGCCATGGTATCTCTTCAGGATTGGGGTTGTACATCCCTGCTATACCGAACTACCTAGATTATAACATTTCTGCATTATATATATTCCTGCTTTTCCTAGTGACTTGTTTTTGTTGATGATCATCACATAACACAATTTTATAGGAAAGTGGATTATTTTGAATTGAAACAGATAATGAGTAGGAATAATGTGAAATTTGAGTACATATTATTTTTCATCATTCATTCATATTTTTTGTCTTTTTCACAAAAAACACAACAATGTGCTCCCAATTTAAACTTCACAGATGCAAATGTATATGTAAAGAATTGTGTGTTTTAGGGTAGCATCACAGCTCAAAGTAAGCAGTCAAACATGTAAATCTAAATGATTTTGGAGTGGTGACCCCTTTGAAAGTGCATAGATGTGAATATATATTACAATGTAGCAGCTTGTGGGAGACCTGTAAAGTTTAAACTGATGTAATCACAACCAAATTGTTAGTGGCACTCTGGTTAGTCAGCGTTTTGCTCCTTGTTGCTTTTTGTTATTACCTTTACTTGACAACTTACTAGTCGAAATGGGGCAGGGGTTTGGAGCACCTTCCTACACTAACATTCGATCAATTTATGGGGTAGACCAGTAGTGGCCCACTGAAAAGTACTACCATGCCCACCTCTTGTATGTTCTGTCTTTGCGGGGCACCTTAACTAAGTCAAGCAAGTGTTTAAACTTACCAAGCCTTTCTGTCTCTCCTGGCTTGTGTTGTACCCAGAGCCTGAAGTTAGATGGTACGGCCTTAATTTTCATAAAGCAGCAGCCCCACTCATCTGTGCAATTCCTTCCCATACTTCACATCACCCAGCAGAAAAAAGGATACAATACCTAAGGAGTCCACTTGTAAAGCATCACTATATCCAAATATAGATAAATAAGGTTATTTTCATTTTTCAGTAACACCAAATTTCTATTAATTCAGTCAAGGTGTTTTTGAGATTTTGGGGTATTTAGTTTTTCTACTGGTAGGTGGTTTACTCCTAAATATCGACATTTACTTTCTTAATCTATGCCTACTGACCTAGATATAAATCCTGCCAATTTACAGCTTTTTATCGAACTAGGAAATAGCACTTTTGTTGAAGTCAGTCAGCCTTACATTATATAAGTTATGTGATTTGTACTTTATGTCGTTTTAAAAAAAATTTGCAGCAGAGAAGCATGAGTCAAAAAGAGAGAACAATCTCATAGCTATAAATGAAGTTGAGTAACCGATTTGAACAACAAAATAAAGAATTCATGATTATGAGAAAGAGTAAAGCAATCTTTTCTTCTGCATTTACTGGGAAAACCCTAATTGGTAGAGCATAAAATGAAAGTACAGAACTGTCTACATAGAATATGAGAGGTTGCCTAGTCATCCATGAAGAAGTTTGCAATATGAATGACAATATTGTCATGAGAACTTTTATTATATTCTATCTGAACTTTCCTCCTGTTAGTCAATTGCATATTGTTGTGTGTAATTTATTGGCAAAAAAACATTAAGCAGCGTGCATGCATCCAGATATGTAAAGCAGTCTAAACTAACCTTACAACATCGATAAACATACTCTGATACTATATTCAGAATTAGAAAGAAACATTTACAAAGAATGTCTTCTTACAGGTCGAAATGCTTACGGCTGTCATGGAAAGCAGGAAAATAAATGGCACTTATTAACATACAGTAAGTGCTTAACCTGTCAATATAACAGCTTGTGTTTAATCTTGCAGTTGAAAGGTTAAGACATTTACTTCTTTATTGTATAGGAAGTACTTCAAACAAATGTCCTTTTTGCTGTCAAAAACTAGCCATGAATATATCAAATTGCAACAGTATCCAATATGTGACTTAAAAATGTCCCCCATCATTATTTTACAAAAATACACAGACGGTGAGTTAATTTCATTTATTGCTTACCATGTAGTGTTTATCACAGCAAATCTTTATTTAAGCTAGGTTTCAGAAAGGTTTTCAAAGAAATTTACTGAACTATAACTGTGTGAAGGCAATAACACGTCAAGTGTGTACATTTGTGTCATTTATGATAAAATGCTATGAAATGGCCACACTTTAAAGATGTATCCCATAGGTCATTTTTTAATTATGTATGAATCCCATAAAAACACATTGACACATTAATCTAGGACTCCAGTGAGCCATAAATTAACACTAGCACCATTAGATGCAATGCCAGGAATCAACCCTGAAATGGACATACGTACAAACCAAATACATTATTATGAAAAGGAAGTATTTTAAAATTGTTGTTTAAAGTTTCTGTGCCCAAGTTAATGAAAGCTTACATTTCCACGTTTCCCTCTCTATCAAGCCTTGGACTTATGTCACTTACTTTATATAGCTCATTTCTACAAAGCTTTCCAAGTCTATTAAAAAGATTACAATATGCAAGCCTGAAGGGGCCTGAGTTGCCTCGAAAGCTTGCATATTGTAAACTTTTTAGTTAGCCAATAAAAGGTGTCATTTTCCTTGACTTCTCACTACATTCATAATGGCTAACACGGTACAATACCAAGGCTATTAAGATATATAAAGCCATTTAAGAAATATTTACTTTTATTTGCAACCGGGTCTGTAAACAGGTTATAAGACTTGACTATGTCTAGAAACAGGTTATAAGACATAAAGAGCTGAAATGAAGCATTAAACTTGCAACCTTATATTTCAAAAGTAAAATGGCTCAGGGCTGTGCAACAATATTAAAATGGTCAGTTGAAAATAATGTTAGTTTATTATGTTAACATATTATGTTACGTTGCAAGTGAGAGATAAGAGATAAGTATTTCAGATGGCAAAAAGAATATACTATGAATATTTCCTGATTTGTAACAGAAGATAGCAGCAGAACAACAGCAATATTTAACATATTAGTTCTATTTTTAGTAATCACACACTTATCAAGGCAATTAGGTAGAAAAGCAATTATGGATGTATAGCTGTCACTGAAAAACATTGAAGTTCATGTAATGACTTACTTTGAAACTTTTGTACGAACAAAAAAGAAAAATTTTAATTTCTGTGCTGTTTTTAATTCTCTTCAAGCACTCCAAACCTCAGAAATGTGCACAATATTTCAAAACTTTATTGATTTCCAACACATATCTGTTTACTATATTTACATACAAATAATAGTAATAATAGTAAAACAATTCATTAATTATTACTTCTTAATATTATTTCCTTGTATCTTAGCTGATTTATATCAGTAGTCTACAAGCTTATAAATGCCTTCAGGGACAGAAAAGGTTTTTGGCTGTTTATATTCACACACAAAACTGAGGTAAGGTGTGCAACCCAGTTAAGGCAGATAACTGTTTTTTTTAAATCCTCCATTTACTTTATATGTGCAAGTATGCCTCTAGAGTTCTCCTTTGGCAAAACACTCTGACGTCATTAAAATATGCAAAAAAAAGATTTAAACATGATTATCAGAAGCCAAAAATCTGAAACAAAGCATGAGGCTTTCAATAGTTTTCTTGTGTTTTAGTTTAGTCCTTTGTGTTCTGTGACGTTAATAACATCCATCCAGTTTTCACATCCTTCACCAGAGTCACTGATGATTCGCAGTATGAACACTGGCCGCTGTGTCACCTGACCACACGGTTTCAACATAGCTTTAGCAAATAGTTGAATATAAACTAAACTGACACTTTGTTAATAAGGTTTTACCAGATTGCACACAGCACACTGGTATGTGTGCTTCTTGATTTACACCCAGTGTTGCCAGGATAATAACAATACAGATATTTTTACTTCAATAAAGAAAATATTGCATTATTTTAAAAGGTCATCTGACTATGTAATGCTTATTAATTTGAATGCATTACCCCAGCACTGTTTCACAGATCGTGTTGTTGAGTTTAGCACTGTATGTTCAGCTCATAACCATAGATTTAGTAAATTCTGAAATACTGATACAGATTATTTCTTTTTTTTTTTGGACTGAAAAAATATTTTATTCGAAAATGAGATGTTAGATGTACATTTCTTTAATAGAAATACAAATAATTTTTTTTCATTCAGGTCCCAGCGCCTGATCTTTAACTTTGTCTTCTATTTTTTTCGATCCTTCAAAATTGTTGACAGTGTAAAAAGGCCAGATTCCTAATGCTTTCGCCACATCATTTTTCTTTATTCCTGTGTCAACTTTTTCCAGGATTGTCCATTTTTATTTCAGTGGATACTGACACCTTTTCTCACTTTTCTTTTGTTTTATCATAAAGAAAACTTTGAGAAGCACTATAAAACTTGGAACAGTACAGTATCTGTGCACGACACAACCACTCACGTGGACACTCGGTGGACCACTGACTCAGAATTCAGCTATTAGTATGATGTTGCGGGTACAGTCTATCCAATCCTCACCTAGACTGCCTGAGACCAGAAACCGACTGTCACTTTATTTTGGTCTAACAAGAAGGAGACAGCTTGTTGCATGGTTCCCGAGACTTAACAAAGGTATAGGTGTGGCTTTATTTTATTTATTTTTTTTTTTTACAAAAAATAGGACTGAGATTGAAAATCAAGTCGACTCCCACCCCTGAAAGAGAGAGCATAGCCAATGGGGTAAAACTTAAGTCTTGTAAACATACCTAAATTGATGAGTTTAATAGACCAATAGAGATGAATGGAGAAGGCAAAGAAATGAGGAGATAATTGCTTCCTCTGTGTTTTAAGAGCTTATTCTTAAATATTATTGATTACATCCTGCCAGGTTTTGAAAAACTTTTGTACAGATCCTTTAACTGAATATTTGATTTTTTTCCAATTTCAAATAGTATAAAACATCAGTTTCCCACTGACTTAATAGAGGAGAGTTAGGATTCTTCCAGTTTAGCAAAATAAGTCTGTGCCAGAAGTGTAGTGAATGCAATCACAGTTTGTTCGTCCTTCTCCACTTTAAACCCATCTGGAAGAACCCCAGACACGGCTATTAATGGGTTAGGAGGGATTCTGACACCAAGGCTGTCTGAAAGGCACTTAAAAATTTTGATCCAAAATGATGTTAATTTGGTGCAGGCCCAAAACATGTGACCCAGTGAGGTTGGGACTTGATTGCAGCGTTCGCAGGTTGGATCTTCGATGAAATAATTTATTGTAGCAGTACTGTCTCTTTCAAACATACTAACCTCCAATTCCTGTTGTTACTTTTCTTTCCACAAATACCCAATCGCCACACAGTCAGCTCTGTAATAGACATTAAGCCATCTGTACGCTTACAATGACGATTCTTCAAAACTTTTAAGGAACATTGAAATATCTTCATAGTAGGTGTTTAATTATTCTATCCATCTATCCTTCCAGTGTCGCGCCAGCCTCAGTAAATATACAGCACAAGGCAGGGATAATACGTGAACTTGTAACTTGCTAAAAATAAAAAGGAGCACTCACAGTCACAGTGAGACATTATGCAGTCATATTGGTGTTGGTAGGAAAAAGCCCCACTAGTGTTTCTTGACACACTTCTGTTGAACAATTTGTTGACAGAAAGTTCTCTGAGTTAGTGAGTCAGAAAGGGGATGTGCAGCATTGTTCATAATGGTATTCAGTTTTGTTTTCATTCTCTCCTTTTCTACTGTCTCCAGTAGGCTGAGAGTATGAACATGACATCAACAAATTTTGCAGTCTTATAACAGTTCGTAATTTTTTTAAATCAAATTAGACTTATAAATTTCATGCATTTTATGAAAAATGTTATGCTATTATATTTATCTATGAATGTTACAGTCCTCTCGATTCTGCACTATAACGGTTTTAACCAAAACTACCCATGTCTGTGTCATTAAAATTTCACTGGTGTCATCCTCTGTATGAATATGATCAGATGTCATATTCCACACGTGGCACATTTGTGTTCATGGTGCATTTTTTAAACTAATATGAAATATATTTTCATTGATTTTCTTCTGTACATATTAAACTGTCATTTTCACATGAACATTTCAGCAGCATTATGTTAATTTGAAACATGACTAATCAAGGTCCTTCTGCAGCTAGTCAGAAAACTCTTCTAGACTATAATGATCCATTTATGGTGCCTTCTGCTAACCTTACTCTAATTGCTTGCATTACTGAACAAAATAGTCACGGAAAAAATAGCTAAAATTGAATAAATCGTTTATGAGAATATCTTAACATTTGATTGACCTTGGCTCAGACTGGTGTTCTCACAATATTTAGCTCATTAGAGAGTCTAAGGTCTTTGACATGATCCATGCTTCAGATATGAACAGCATCTCAACAGGGAGGTCACAATGTCAATTTGCTAAAAGCGAAAGTTAATGGAGTTGAACAAAAAGAACATATGTTTTGTTAGTCTATATAAGGTCACCTCTGTGTTGCATTATAATACACTTACTATAGATCAGGCTGCTGGTAGGAATGTGGACCGAAGCACTGTGCAAAGTCTTTTAATTTCTTCTTTAATTACATTTCTTCTTTAGTAACCAATGAAGCCCTTTATAGTTTTGTGTGTTATTTTTTTGGTGGTATCTGTAGATTACCTATGAATACCATTTTAAAATACGTTAAAAAAATAAATAACATAGTTATAATACTATATTTTTTCTAGATTGTTCATTTATTACACTTTTTTCAATGCCTATTTTAATTAATATTTAAATATTTCTATGTTCTTATCTCAGGACTGTATTATATTGTCATTACTTTGAAAGTATAGTTTAATGGGATCCCTTGGTAATGAGCACAAAAAATGGAAAATAAACCGGTTCTTCTTATAATTGACCAAGTTATTGTTAAAGGATTTTTTCACCGAAAATGAATTCACATGGATTTTTAAAAAATATATATCATTTCCTGATACACACTGAGCAAGTTCTCTTTTAACTGAACTGTTGCTACAGTACTTTTGAATATACCTGGTATCTAGAGCACTGATAAGTAAGATGATGTCTCAGAAGGCTCATGACTCATCTTGTTATATTTTTGTAATCCTTAACCATGGACAGCACTGACAGCTTCTGTTCACAGCAAGTTATTTGTGAGTACCCCAGCTGCGGATCCTCCCATTTATCTCCATCAATACAATGGACAGCAAAGGAGACAGTCTAAGGAACAGCTCATCATCACAGATGATATTTCTTGAAAGGTACAGACGTTTTTCCATTGTTGGAGGCACAAATGCAGAATCAGCAATCTTTTAGGATGAACACTGATTTATAGTATGCTTAGAGCCTGCTGGAATAGCATGGCAGTACATTTTATGAAGAATTACAATGCAAACAAAACATGCTACCTGAAGATGTTTTTTTATTTTGAAAAAGAGAGTTTTATTTTATTATCTCATAAAGTAACATTTTAGATGTCTTTTCAATACTCAATTTCTCCAGAGAGAAAGATAGAATAGAATGGAATATGTTATTGCTACATGACCAAGGCTAGTGAAAATTTTTATTGGTACAGCTTTTCTACAAGCAAATAACATTGACATAATAAATATAAATACAAAAAAATACATGGTATACAACACAGAAATACTCAACGTGTAAAGACAGTAGAGAGTACAAATCTTAAAACAATTGGGTTTGAAAATGTATGGATGAACAGATGTCACACATGGAAGTGGAATAACTTCTTTTTTCAGATTATTATAACACTAGACACACTACCTGTCAAAGACAGGTAACAGAATAACAAAAATATTGGCTACCTCTTTCCCTGCTCTGTCACATCTTCAGCTGTTTCAAAATGCAGCAGCTAGACTTTTAATCGAATCTAGAAAAAAGGATCATATGTCCTCAGTATTAGCCTCTCTCCACTGGCTACCGGTACTGATTTTTAAATTTTGCTGTTTGCTTTTAAAGTCTTGCCTGGTCTTGCTCCAAAATACATCTGCAACCTCCTTCACCACTACTAGGCACCAAGAGCATTGAGGTCATCTGGACAACTACTCCTTGTAGTTCCAAGATCTCAGCTGAAGTCAAGGGGAGACAGAGCTTTTTCAGGTGTTGCCCCTAGGCTTTGGAATGACCTGCCTTTCCACATCAGGTCTTCATCCTCTATCAAGGTTTTTAAACTCAGCTTAAGACCTACTTGTTTTCTACCACCTTTCATTGTGTATAATGGTTTGTAGGGGGGGGGATTTTAATTGATTGTTTTTATTAATCTGCTTTTGTGTAATTGTTTGTTCTGTGCTTTAATTTTATTTTTAATGCTTTATATAGCACTTTGATGCAACATCTGTTGTTTTACATGTATTATCATAAATATGACTGTCTGACTAATAAAATAAAAAAAAAATCCTGGAAAATATACACAATGTGCTAAGAATGATGATAAAAAAGGATATAAAATAAACAATATGAATTAAGGGTCTTATTATACAGTACTATACATATAGTCAAGTTTGAATACACATATCGGTCCATCTTACGTCCAGATCAACTTATAGCCGCTCCATCGGAACTGAACATGGTCATAAGTCGACGACTACCTGTATATTGTTTTAATTTGATGGGATACTGAAGAATTTTTTTGTCTCTGTGAATCTAAGTTCTATTAACTCCTTAACAAAGAGGTTGTGCATCATAATGAATAAAAATATTAAAATAGCTATCATATTTTTAATTGTAAAGATCCCCGAAGGTTCAACACACTATGTTATGTACACTATGCTCTGTAAGAACAATCCTGATGTAAGAAGAGCTATCATATAATTTTTAATTAACACACTTTTCATAGCCATCTGTAAAATTCAATATGCTGTAAGCCTGTATGAAAGTAGTGTGCATGTGTGGTCCAAGATGAGTGGGGGCGCAGATTAGATAAATGGAAATGGAATGCATGCCATTCAAGAAATGTACATTATTTGTTTAGAAACCTGAGTAACAAAATTAGTAAAATTGTAGTTAAGTCAGCAACCATAATGTGATAAAATAGAATTTAAACTCTAACACATTTAACTGCTTAGTTGCTGAGAAATGTATTCAAATACAGCAACAAATTAGTATGCACCACATTACTTTAAGCTCTACTTGACAGTCATAGAGTTACATAATTTCTACTGTTTTTATAATTATCTGAAACACTTTCAAAAACTATTAGATATAGTCATGCACTTATTGGTGCTGTGGACTCACATCTTTATGTACATAGGTTTAATTAAAAGCTTTGTCAATGTCTAAACTATCTATTTATCCATGAGGATGGACACAAAAGTTCCCAATAGAGTTCAGCTACAGACGAGACACTCTGAAGCCTCAAGCACATTCAGCGACCTTGCAAACTCTGAGGCCTGTATGGGCTTCATAGTGTCTGAGGTGTGCAGATCTCTAAGAGCAAGGGTCCTAGTCCTGAGCTACAGGGTTTAATTCCAGCCAGTTTCCTAATTAGAAGAAAGTCCCTGATGATAATGAAACTTGTTAGTGCTTTCATTTATTCAAGAGAAATTTATTTGCACTGTAGAGTTTCCTTCTCTGAGAACATTATCCGTGTTTTGTGGATCAGAAAAGATTTATCCTTAATGGACCTTCCAATTTCCCTGCCATTTATTTATAAACATTTTTTAACACAGATACTTAATGGTGCATATGTACAGTTTTAAAAGGAAGCAAATTATCTGGAGAGGTACTGGTTTATTGGTTATCTGAATTTCATTATGGCGGCACGGTGGCGCTGTGCTGTAGCACTGCTGCCCCGCATTTAGAAGACCCGGGTTTGCTTCCTGGGTCCTCCCTGCGTGGAGTTTGCATATTCTCCCCGTGTCTGCGTGGGTTTCCTCCCACAGTCCAAAGACATGCAGGTTAGGTGCATTGGCGATTCTAAATTGTCCCCTGTGTGTGTGTGCGCGCCCTGCTCAGGGTTTGTTTTCTGCCTTGTGCCCCGTGTTGGCTGGGCTTGACTCCAGCAGACCCCCGAGACCCTATAGTTAGGATATAGCATGTTGGGTAATGGATGGATGCATTTCATTATTGACTAATGTCTGGTTAAGAAAACAAACAACAATTAAAACTTAAATGCAGCTGCTGAAAACTTAAATAGGCAATTAAGGGTGCTGAATTGTAACAGGCAAGATAATTAACATTAAGTCTTTGATAAATGAAAGCAATAGCAAGGCATACTGTATACTGTAGTTCCAATTTTCAGCAAGGACCGAGTTGTATTTAGGAAACTGGTTGGAATGAAAACCTGAAGCCTCTGTGGCCCTCCATGACCATGATTAAGGACCCTTGTGTTAGAAGCTAAAAATTGTCTTGACTGCAGCTGGGTGCTTTTCAAAGTTCACAGAACTTTAAAAATCTTTATTCTAAAACTTACAGTAATTCAATAATTTTGTCACTGTCAAAATGTTCTCCTTGAGCGGCAATACACCTGTCTCAAAGTTTCTTTTTTTTAATTTTATTAATTTTATCGCAATCATTCCATACAAATCTATCAATTTTTACATAAAAGTAGGATTGAGAACAAGTCGACCCCCACCCTGAGAGAGAGAGCAAGGCTAACGGAGTAAAACATAAGGCTTGTAAACATACCTAAATTGATAAGTTTGATAAGAAAATAGAGATGAATGGAGAAGAAAAAGAAATACAGAAATAATTGCTTCCTCTGTGCTCTAAGAGCTTATTCTAAAATATTACTTATTAGATCCTGCCATGTTTTGAAATCTTTTTCAAATTTCAAATAGTATAAAACATCGGTTTCCCACAGACTTAAAAAAGGAGAGATAGGATTCTTCCAGTTTAGCAAAATAAGTCTGCGTGCCAAAAGTGTAGTGAATGCAATCACAGTTTGTTAGTACTTCTCCACTTTAAACTCATCTGGAAGAACCCCAAGCACAGCTGTTAATGGGTTAGGAGGGATTGTGAGACCAAGGTTGTCTGAAAGGTAATTAAAAATTTTGGTCCAGAATAATGTTAATTTGGTGCAGACCCAAAACATATGACCCGGTGACGCTGGGACTTGATTGCAGCGTTCGCAGGTTGGATCTTGCCTTGGAAACATTTTGGAGAGTGTTAGGTGAGACAGATGTGCTCAATATATAATTTTGAGTTGTATAATTGTATGCTTTGCACATATGGAGCTCAAGTGTATTCTCTGCATTGCTATTTTCCACTCCTTTTCTGATATATTAATTGAGAGATCTTTTTCCCGGTGTCCTCTTGGATCTTTGAAAGGGAGGGACAGTAAAATAATTTTATATATTGCAGAGATGGTGTCTGAGTCTCCGAAATTGAGCAATATTTTTTCCAGCATGGATGAGGGTGCAAGATGAGGAAAATCGGGAAGGTTCTGTTTAACTAAGTTCCTAATTTGAAGATAGTGAAAGAAATGTGTAGTTGAAATGTTAAATTTCCAATGTAATTGTTCATAGGATGCAAAGACGTTGTCTATATAAAGATCTCTAAGCAAGTTAATCCCAATTTTATTCCAGATATTAAAAAATGTATATGTTTGCGAAGGTTAAAAGAGGTGGTTCTCTTGCGTGTTTTAACGTTTCTACCATTCCTGAAAACATCCCCATCTTTTTTGTCACTGTGTCTAACACCTCCTCAGATTTTCCTTCTGAATTTTCAACATAGTAACAAACTGTCTTCCCTTAAGTTTCAATATTTTTTACAGAACAGAAAAGTGACAAGGAATGAAATTTGGAGATGATATTTGGGGGTGTGAAGCAACAACCATATTGTTTTCGGGCACAGACTCTATGTCTATCAATGCTGTCATGGTGAAGTAGTGTGTGCAGGTGCACTGTCACAGTACAAAATATACTTTTTTCTCTGATGCTTTCTTGAAAACTCCTCAGCATTTCAGTGTAATGCATAATTAACAGACGAACTCAGTTCACAGAGAAACTTTTTATTAACATTTTGGTTAATGTTGAAAAATGCGACCACTATTGCCTTAAAGATTTGACTCAACATGGTTTTCAGAAAAAAAAATCGTCAAAGTTACCTAGGCAATTCTGGAATGAATGTCAGAAATAAACAGCTCGATCAACTTAGCCCAATGCCACTTGGCAGACTGATTAACAAGAATTAAGGCATGCAATACCTAGAGACATACAGTAATTGATATCTTCACCTTACTCTGGTGCTATTGACCGATTCTGAACATTTTTTGGTCTCCCCTCGTATCTATCTAATGTTTGTGAGGAATTTGCATGTTATTCCCATGTTATGTAGATTTTCTCTGGACAAACTGCTTACACCCTGGTCTGAAAAGACATCTGTTAAGTTAAATGACAACAGCAAATTTGACTGATCAATATATGTGATTGTACCCTGCCAACAGTTTGACTGGGCTGATTTCTGGTCTTTGCATGATACTGTCATTTTCCTTCTTCTCAAATTGGAAAAATGAGACTCAGCAAACTATTCCACTGACACACTTTCAAATGCTTTCCTTTCCCATTTTTTTTTACCTTGAATTGGTCAATGAAAATAGCACACATAGCATAAAGATCTTAAATGTAAATGTAAAATTAATGTGTAAAGTCAGACTAAAATTGAAAATGCATGAAATGATCTGTTTGTGGTAAAAAACAAAAATTTTGGTGAAGCTTTAAAAAATGAGCCTGAATCAAAAAATGAATCCAATTCAAAATACTGTGCTGCATTTCAAGTATAAGATTAAATCCTCACAGATGGAGAATGCATTTTAAATGTAAAAGAAATTAAAAATTGAATTGACAATAAACCTGTAATGTGCTAACACTGTCATTGATTTTATTTTAACATAAGCAAAAAGAGAGAATCTCAAAGTCCCAGTTGATCCAGATCACAGAACATGTGTATAATTTGTGTAAGGAAACGTTTACATCTATTCTGCAATGTATTTCATTTGTGAATGGCATATGGAACAGCATTGCAACTTTAAAAATGCAAATTAAAAACTGAGCAGCTACCTAATTCTTAATTCAGAATAGAGAAAGTAAAATGGTTTTATCTCAACAAACATATCCTGCATATTATGAGAAAGGGAAAGTGGAATATCTGAAACAAGGATAAATTTTTGTTCTGGGGATTGGGTGGCAGGTGTTGAGTGAAAGAAATGCATTTCAAACCTTATTGCTCAGAATTCTTAATTAACTATTTCTAATGCATTCCATCCTTGTAGCAAAATAGGAAAATTTAAATTAAAGCCATTAACACAAGGAAATATGGTTATAGATGGTGTGTTTGCTTTGTCATTTCAATGTGAATTGACAGAGCTTGTTTAATGTGCTTTTTGCCTTGTAAAAGTGCAATATATAAAATGGGGTAACATTAAAAATGCAGGATTTGGTGAATAATAATAATAATAATAAATTTTATTTATTCGTAGCTGCATTTCTAAACAGTCAAGGAAACCAAACAATAGATAAAACATAGATTATAAACAAAACTAAAATATGCAAAATATGTTTCCCCCAAAATATATTCATACACCAGCAAAATGCAGTCCTGTAGTGAAGTAGGTGTAAAATATGAAAGTGGCATATTAAAAAAAAAAAAACTAATGCACAGCGTTTTTAGGTACAGAGCTTTAATCAGCAGGATTTACCTGTTACACCTTTCCTCCCAGCTTCACCTTAGAATGACATCAATTACACCAACAGCACAGATGGATAGATTCAAAAGTAAATGGTTTTCATGAGTTCAGTTTATTGCCAAAACCTCCACTAACATTCAACTAAATCACCATATGTTCTGCTAAGAAATACTATAGTGAACTCTAAAATGTTGTCTCTTTTTCTTTATGTAAAATACCATAGATACAGTAACTGCCCCAGTATTGTTCCATTTATACAATTCTAAGAATAATGTTCTCGAATAGACTTAATTTCTTGGCAGGGCTGGAGTTTATCCTGCCACTACTTACTGCAGAGTACGCCCTCAAGTTCACCCAACCACTTTGGAGTCAAACATCTCTGGAAAAGTGAGAGGATAACTGTAAAAGGATAACTCTGAATTTGTTTGAGGAAGGTCCCTACATAACATTACTCCATTTATTTTATCTTTTGAAACCCAGACACCTTTAGAAAAGGACAATAATGACACATTTTATTGAATATGCATTATATTATACTAGGGGTGCAGCTAACTAAATCACCTAAATACAAACTTAGTTTAATAGTTTATTTTTGTGAAAGAAAGTTTACTTGATCAAAAATAAAAAAACACAACTTTCTTGATATACAATACCACGACTTTCTTGATATTTTAGTTAATAATTTAATAACGGAATAAGAATCTGAAAATCTAACAAAAACACATTAAAGTTCAATAAATTCTGAAAATAATGATACCAAACATGTATATGTAGGTTTTAAAATAAGCCTGATTTAAAGTGTGACATAAAATCATTGCACTTTTAGGCTTAGGATTTTATATATAGAGAGTAGATATATATATACAGTATATTTGTGTGTGTGTGTGCTTGTTCTGCTTATTACTTACTAGATGTATTATACCAGTGTAGTATATCTATGGAAGACAAAGAGGTAACAATATGACTCTACTATGTAAACAGTACAATAAATGTGAACTTTATTTCCTACACCGAATCTCAAACATCCACCATAAATGCAAGTGCAACCGTCAACAAACAAAGCAATACAAACTCTGGAATGAAAAGGTTGCTCTGTTAACTGGTGAAATGAATATTCTTGTTTCCTTTTAATTGTTACTGAAAAAAAGCTTTTCCCATCTAAATCATGATCTAGCTGTTAAATGTTCTTTTAGGAGTTTTGTGCTGTTACCAAAGTGAACCATTAGCTTTTTGTTTTTTGTTCTTTTTGTTTTTAACTTGTTTTATTTTTTTGCCTAGTAATCCCCTGTCATCTTCTAAGTCCTAAAATTCTTATGCATCCAAGAAAAAATACTATTTCTCTTTGTTTATTGTAGCTTAGTTGAACTGTGACATCTACATTAGAGTGTTCTTCTAGAACACATTTATGTTACCTTTACAAATGTTAACAAGTTAATATGGCCAAGATAACAAAATGTCACTTTTAAGCCTTTTATGAAAAAAATATGGTGTACAAAATGGGCAAAGGAAGGAATTTCTCTATCATAGTATCTCATCTTTAGTCATGCTTAATTTTAAATTATCTGAATACCTAGGATCCCATTTATAAAGCAAAAATACAATTATTCATATTTTACTTTCTGCCATATTATACTTTGTCCCTACAGTTTCCAGACTAAGTAAAAAACAAACCACTGCAAAATTGTACATTGTAAATAGTGTGCTACTTTTTTCATTTTAACTTGTATTTAATAGTAATGTTGTTGCAAAAATAATATGGAATACATAGACTCATTTCCAAAGCAATTTGCTTAACACAAGTGTTTTATAAAAAATCCTCTGTAAAAATCTCATACTCTTCCAGTGTGGTACTGAGGTGTCACCAATTGCACGGCTAAACTCAGGTCGCAATCCAGGTGGTTCGTCGTGTGGGGGTGCAGCAACGCACTGTAATCAGTGGATGCTCCCAACCTCCTCCTCAGCCTTGAAAACTGTTAAAACATTTTCAGCAACATTTTTTTATGAACTTTTGCCACTATGCAATGTAATGCACTATGTAATACACTAATACACTATGCAGTGTAATAATTCTGATCTGATCTCAACCATTCTTATATCAAACGTTGATCGCTCTATGAACTACATGCTTTCAACAACTTCTGTCTTGAACAGACTAAAATGGTTTTTCAGCTCAGACCACTGAGTGCTGTATGATGCAAAGTGCTAGTGAATTCTTCCTCTTTTCTTTGCTGGTCTCACAAAACTGAGGAACTATAATAAGAAGGAGATAAAGCAGGCCAGTGTGATTTTCTACACTGTGGTGAGCTGGACCAGCAACATCACTTCAAGAAGGTCCCACAAAATCAACAGTCTAATTATACAGGCTGGCTCATTTTCAACTGCTGGTGGTAGCAGCAGTGTAGAGAATGAAGACAAAACACATGGCCATTATTAATTCTACCCATCCTTTCTCTGATTCATTAATGTTAATCATTAATTTTGTTTTACTTACAGTGGTGTGAAAAACTATTTGCCCCCTTCCTGATTTCTTATTCTTTTGCATGTTTGTCACACAAAATGTTTCTGATCATCAAACACATTTAACCATTAGTCAAATATAACACAAGTAAACACAAAATGCAGTTTTAAATGATGGTTTTTATTATTTAGGGAGAAAAAATCCAAACCTACATGGCCCTGTGTGAAAAAGTAATTGCCCCCTTGTTAAAAAATAACCTAACTGTGGTGTATCACACCTGAGTTCAATTTCCGTAGCCACTCCCAGGCCTGATTACTGCCACACCTGTTTCAATCAAGAAATCACTTAAATGGGAGCTGCCTGACACAGAGAAGTAGACCAAAAGCACCTTAAAAGCTAGACATCATGCTAAGATCTAAAGAAATTCAGGAACAAATGAGAACAGAAGTAATTGAGATCTATCAGTCTGGTAAAGGTTATAAAGCCATTTCTAAAGCTTTGGGACTCCAGCGAACCACAGTGAGAGCCATTATCCACAAATATCTAAAACATGGAACAGTGGTGAACCTTCCCAGGAGTGGCCGGCCGACCAAAATTACCCCAAGAGCGCAGAGACGACTCATCTGAGAGGTCACAAAAGACCCCAGGACAACGTCTAAAGAACTGTAGGCCTCACTTGCCTCAATTAAGGTCAGTGTTCACGACTCTACCATAAGAAAGAGACTGGGCAAAAACGGCCTGCATGGCAGATTTCCAAGACGCAAACCACTGTTAAGCAAAAAGAACATTAGGGCTCATCTCAATTTTGCTAAGAAACATGATTGCCAAGACTTTTGGGAAAATACCTTGTGGGCTGATGAGACAAAAGTTGAACTTTTTGGAAGGCAAATGTCCTGTTACATCAGGCGTAAAAGGAACACAGCATTTCAGAAAAAGAACATCATACCAACTATAGCTGCGTTTTCCCAAAATTACCAAAGTTCTGCAGCTTCAACTCAAAAAAAAATGGGACTCAATAAAAGCCCGACGCGCAGAAATGACTCCACAGACAAAATATCTTGGTTTTTGAAAGTATAGTTAAGTTTTGAAGTAAAACAGTTCACACAAAAAAGGAATATTAAAATAACAAAAAAGGGAAAAGTTAATGTCAAGAAAAGTTCAGTTCTAAGCTTATTCTTGTTACATCTCAAATCGTTACTTCTTACTTAACATATCTGAACCATTTCAAAACGGTCAGAAAACTGTATGCTTATCCCATTTCTAAGCTTAAAATGGGTCTTTCAAGTCCCTCTTTACTGAGACCTGTTCCAAACAAACAGAGCTTATTATTACACTGTTATTCAGTTATAGTAAGAAGGTTCTAATTCTTGTTAACTATAGGGGGAAAAGACTATACCATAAGTTATGACTATGAAAAGAATTTATATTCTATTCAAATTAAGCAAATATTAATATGAGTTTAACTCAAAACTTTAGCTTTCTAAGATTGGCTCTTACATTAAACAGTAAAATATGGTGGTGGTAGTGTGATGGTCTGGGGTTGTTTTGCTGCTTCAGGAGCTGGAAGGCTTGCTGTGATAGATGGAACCATGAATTCTACTGTCTACCAAAAAATCCTGAAGGAGAATGTCCGGCCATCTGTTCGTCAACTCGAGCTGAAGCGATCTTGGATGCTGCAACAGGACAATGACCCAAAACACACCAGCAAATCCACCTCTGAATGGCTGAAGAAAAACAAAATGAAGACTTTGGAGTGGCCTAGTCAAAGTCCTGACCTGAATCCAATTGGGATGCTATGGCATGACCTTAAAAAGGCGGTTCATGCTAGAAAACCCTCAAATAAAGCTGAATTACAACAATTCTGCAAAGATGAGTGGGCCAAATTTCCTCCAAGCGCTGCAAAAGACTCATTGCAAGTTATCACAAACACTTGATTGCAGTTATTGCTGCTAAGGGTGGCCCAACCAGTTAATAGGTTCAGGGGGCAATTACTTTTTCACACAGGGCCATGTAGGTTTGGATTTTTTTTTTCTCCCTAAATAATAAAAACCATCATTTAAAAACTGCATTTTGTGTTTACTTGTGTTATATTTGACTAATGGTTAAATGTGTTTGATGATCAGAAACATTTTGTGTGACAAACATGCAAAAGAATAAGAAATCAGGAAGGGGGCAAATAGTTTTTCACACCACTGTACATGTAAGACTAGTGTTGTTATTCTTTAGTTGTTCATGACTTTAGAATAAATACAGAGTTTATCCAGCCCTTCTATCATTCATGCATTTTGCCTAGATCCACATAAATCTTATATAGTCTGTAAATCATAGCATCATCTCCCTCATTAAACAATCATACTGGCACATTAGCAAAACACTTAGCATTTCAAATAAGTGTTCATTTCTCTTGTTAGTGGAAGTGGTTGTTTTTCAATCCTTGTCTGTTCTAATGTATTATCTACTTTTATTATTTCATCAATACAAATTTCACAATATCAACACAACCTTTCTAGAATCCCTGACGCCTATGAAAAAACTCATAATCCTGGCCCACCATAAATTCCTTTGCATCACTCCTTCAGCGTCTTTTGTTTTGTAAATGTTTTGATCAGCACAAGCAACAAGAAGACTGCTGTCAGCATGCCTGTGTCGATGAAACATAGGAAGCTCTGGAGTCTACTTTGACTTTATGCTGTATGAGATAAGTAAATAGATCAAGGTAAACAACATTTGATGTGGCTTTTATATAAGTAACATATACAGTACATATTTTCAATATAAAGACCATCACAAAACATAATCACAAATAGAACTTTGCGTGATACCTTGGCGAGCTCTGTAAGCCCTGCTGTTTCAAATAGGGACACGTGTCTGGCAGACTGATTGGCAGGATGAAACCAGACCTGTTGCTGTATCAAAACTGAGCCATCTTTTGCTTTTACACCTGGTGCAGCTATGTTGATCTGTTTGAGTGAACGTTTCTTGCAGGCAGGGCTTCTGTTCTCTTTCTCTGATGTTGAGCCCCCATCCACATCTAAATTCACCTCTGTTATAGCATGTCTCTATTTGAAAACAGCAGTGTCAGATCGGTAGGCTCAATCATGAATGAAAGAATAAAACTAAATAAAAAAAAATGCTAACCTTTACGAGTACCATAAATTTACATTGGCTGTAAATTTACACAGACTCAAATCAAATGTATGTTTTTTTATAATAGTAGCAATAAGAGCAGCTCACTACTCAAAATGTTAATTCCGGAAAGTGGCCAGGGTCGAACCCGCGACCTATTCATTATGAGTCAGCAGTTCTTCTCGCTGTGCCACCAAGGTGTCAGCATCCTACCCTAACCTGATTTCTTTTTCTTTGGTAATATTCTTGAATAAAAGCTAACTTGTTTTTTTATACTACGGTGGGTTGGCAACCTGCCCGGGATTGGTACTGCACATCCATCTGTCTTTGTTTCACATTCTCTCTTTCTTTCCTAGGTCACGAAGCGGAAGCAGAAAATGGCCGACAGAGAGATGAATCGCGTTGCCGTCGTCGTCGAAGAACTCAAACAGATTCAGAAACTCCTGTCCAGGCGAATGTATCTTAGAGACATGAAGGCTCGGCTGCTGGATAAACCATCCTCGACATCTGAAGTCGACGTAACAGCAACCCCACCTCGTGCCGCTCAATTCCAAGGACAAGTAAGCTTCACCCCCGTGCCTTGTAGGAGCGATGACGACGCCAATGAAGACCTCGGCGTGTTTCAGCTATGCAGGCGGGGGTTCAAGGCTAGAACATCTCCATCGGCACAGGTAAGCATCTCAATCCAGAAGCAGTTCGACCCTATCTGCGTCCCCAGTTTGCCTTCAATCCCGGGTGATGTAATCGTGGTAGGTCATTCGATTGTACGAAACCTCAATATCACATGGCCTAATAGAAAATCTCTTGTTTCTTGTTTTCCCGGTGCTCGAGTCCGAGATGTGATGAGACGTGCGCTGACCATCTACGAGAAGCACAAGAGGGCAATTGGAGCCATTATTTTACATGCCAGCGTAAACGACATAAGGCACCGACAGTCGCAGGTTCTCAAGGCTGACTTCACAGCACTAATTAAAGACACGAAGGAGAGGACCCCATCTACAAAAATCTTCATCTCGGGTCCACTACCTCTCGTCAGACGATCAAATGAATACTACAATCGTCTGCTGGGATTAAACAACTGGCTGAAAGGCTTCTGCGAGACTCAAGACATCGGGTTTATTGACAATTGGGACCTCTTTTGGGAAAGGCCGCGTTTCTTCAAACGGGATGGACTGCATCCGAATAGATTTGGCGCCCGGGTCCTCTCCGAAAACATCGCTAAGGTAATTTGTCTATCTTGACTGTCTATTTCTACTTTAAACCCCTTCCGTAATGCTACTGCTTTGATAGGACATAATGGCTTAACAAGTCTTCCGTAAAAGTGCACAACATTAATAATCTAATAACCAATCTTAATGCACATAAAAAATCTAGGCAGTGTGGCACAAACACCAATAATTTAATTGCAATTACTACTTTAGATCAACAATGCATTAAAACTATAAAAACAGATTGTAGATTACATAAAAAATACACACAGAGCAGCGTTAACAAAAATAACTTTTTTTGTTCCAAATACCAATAATGTGCATAAAATTCAGCTCTGCCCCTCCGAAACATTAAATATGGCACTATTAAATGTTGGAGCTTTAACTAACAAAAAATTTTTTATAAACGATCTTATTAGTGATAGAAACATTGATTTTATTGCACTAAGTGAAACGTGGCTTAACTCAGACGGCGCGGCTGTTTTAATCGAATCTGCGCCCGGATTACAGTTTTACTGTGCAGACCACCAGGGAAAAAAGGGGGGCAGCTTGGCAAACATTTACTTCGAGCCGGTTAAAGTGTAAAGATGTTAATTTTGGTAAATTGAAGTCCTTTGAGTATCTCGCCGTTATTCAAGGAGATTCTCACGTTCTAGTACTATCCGGGTATAGACCTCCTAAATTTAACGCGTCTTTCTTTGAGGAATTCTCTGACTTAATGTCAATTTTAATTACAAACTATGACACACTCTTAATAGTCGGCGACTTTAACTTTCATATGATAATCAGTGTGACCAAAAGTAAAGGAATTCATGAACCTCCTGGACTCTTTTGATTTGAGACAGCTCGTTAATCAGCCTACACATAAAGCAGGTCATAAGTTAGACTTAGTGATTACTAAAGGACTAAAGTTGATATAAAGCAGATCATTGATATTGGACTATCAGACCACTTTCTTCTACTATTTAATATAGAAATAATGATAGAAAACATTCATGAGAAGCATATTGTTAAAAAATGCTTGTTTGACTCATCAGCAGCTTTAAAACTTACAAACCTTCTAAGCAATCAGTCCGTTTATAGTGCCAACTATAATAGCGAGGATAATGTAAATAGTAAGTGGAAAACTTTAATTCTAAAGTAAGAGCTGCTGTTGACATAGTTGCACCTGAAAAGACAGTTAAAAAATCTTCTAGCATTGTTATTCCATGGAAGACCCAAAGAGTGTCTGATTTAAAAAGAAAATGTCGTAGAGCTGAGCGTTAATGGAGGAAAACTAAACTATCTATTATGAGATATTGAAGATTAAAATAACAGAATACAATAACACAGTCCGTCTTGAGAGGCGCTGCTATTTCTCTAAGATTATAATAACAATGCTAATAATCCCAGAATCTTATTTTCTACAATTTCGTCTGTTAAATCCAGGTAACACAAAGGAATGCCCCCAGAATACTTCCAGTGAAACCTGTGAGAACATTGCTGTATTTTTCAATCAAAAAATTAATGATATTAGAAATAACATAGTATATCTCCCCAACACTGCAGAACCTCCTAAGCCCCGTACTCTGTTATAAATAAATTAAATTCTTTCACCAGGATAGATTTATCTGATTTACATAGAATAATCTCTCAACTGAAACCCTCTACCTGTGTCCTTGACCCAATACCAACAAGGTTTTTCAAGGAAGTATCAGGCGTGCTAATTGATAGTATTCTTGACATAGTAAATTCGTCATTAAATACGGGGGTCTTCCCAGACTGTCTTAAGACTGCAGTTAAACCCCTGCTCAATAAAAATAATCTTGACCCCTCTGCTTTTGAAAATTTTAGACCCATCGATAACCTGCCCTTCTTAAGTAAAATTCTAGAGAAGGCAGTCATTTTGCAATTAAATGACCACCTCAATAAACATGCTATTCTTGATAAATTTCAGTCAGGTTTCAGAACAAATCACAGCACAGAAACTGCACTCATTAAAGTAGTAAGTGACTTGCAGGTAAATGCAGACAGATGCCATTTATCTGTTCTCATCCTCCTAGGTCTGAGGTCCTACCTGGCAGGGAGAAAATTCTTTGTTAGTTGTGGTAATTACAACTCAAAGACACATGGTATTCTATATGGTGTTCCACAAGGCTCTATCCTGGGTCCGCTGCTCTTCTCAATCTATATGCTTCCGTTAGGTCAGATTATCTCAGGTTACAACGTGAGTTACCACAGCTATGCTGATGACACACAGCTGTACTTATCAATAGCACCTGATGACACCGACTCTCTCGATTCACTAACACAATGTCTTACTGGTATTTCTGAATGGATGAATAGTAATTTTCTCAAACTAAATAAAGAGAAAACTGAAATTTTAGTGATTGGCAATAATGCATTCAATGAGGTTATCAGAAATAAACTTGATGCATTAGGATTAAAAGTTAAGATGGAAGTAAAAAACTTAGGGGTAACTGTTGACTGTAACCTGAACTTTAAATCGCATATTCATTAGATCACTAGGACAGCATTTTTTCACTTAAGAAACATAGCAAAAGTTAGACCTCTTATATCATTGAAAGATGCTGAGAAATTAATTCACGCTTTTGTTTTCAGTCGACTAGATTACTGTAACGCACTCTCGGGACTACCCAAAAAAGACATAAATCATTTGCAACGAGTGCAGAATGCAGCTGCTAGAATCCTAACTGGGAAAAGAAAATCCAAACACATTTCTCTTGTTTTGATGTCACCACACTGGTTACCTGTGTCTTTCAGAATTGACTTTAAAATTCTGCTTATGGTTTATAAAGCCCTAAATAATCTCACTCCATCTTATATATCGGAATGTCTGACACCCTATATCCCAAATTGTAACCTTAGATCCTCAAATGAGTGTCTCCTTACAATTCCAAAAGCTAAACTTAAAAGAAGTGGTGAGGCGGCCTTCTGCTGTTATGCACCTAAAATCTGGAATAGCCTGCCAATAGGAATTCGCCAGGCTAATACAGTAGAACACTTTAAAACACTGCTGAAAACACATTACTTTAACATGGCCTTTTCATAACTTCACTTTAACTTAATCCGGATACTCTGCATGTTCAATTCATCATAATAACTATTCATAGTGGCTCTAAAATCAATACTAACCCCTACTCTCTCTTCTGTTTCTTTTTCCGGTTTCTTTGTGGTGGCAGCCTGCGCCACCACCACCTACTTAAAGCATCATGATGCCACAACATTGATGGACTGAAAGCCAGAAGTCTACCTGACCATCATCATCAAATCCTTCCGTGAGAACCCTAAATACAAAGAGGACTGTTTCATTTATGTTAGGTAGATTGCCCAGAGGGAACTGGGCGGTCTCATGGTCTGGAATCCCTGCTGATTTTATTTTTTTACTCCAGCCGTCTGGAGTTTTTTTTGTTTTGTTTTTTCTGTCCACCCTGGCCATCAGACCTTACTTATTCTATGTTAATTAATGTTGACTTATTTTATTTTCTTACTGTGTCTTTTCATTTTGTAAAGCACTTTGAGCTACATTTTTTTGTATGAAAACGTGCTATATAAATAAATGTTGTTGTTGTTGCCTTGCGCCCTGTGTTGGCTGGGATTGGCTCCAGCAGACCCCCGTGACCCTGTGTTCAGATTCAACAGGTTGTAAAATGGATGGATGTTTTGTTATAGGTGTACCTTTTGCGAAAGTGTTTATTTGATATTTGGACTTCAGGCTTTACACATTATATATACACTTCATGTCAAAATTTTCTCGTTAGTGTAAAAAAAAGTTTGTGTTTTAGGTATGTGTTCAACATTTCTTGCATTTCATGTCATCCTACACTTACATAGATCATTGTAGACACGGAGCACACATGAAATGTATGTATTCCAAATAACGATATGTTATTTACCCTATACAACTCCAGGCACCTCACACTGGGATAAACAAGGCTTGAGCTGGGAGAGCTTTTTGCCCGAGTTAAACTCCATCAGTAAGAGGGAAGGGACAGCAGTCTGCTTGCTGCTTTTGCTGATCAACATATTACAAAACAAAAGATGCTGAAGAATAAGTGCAAAGGGATTTAAGGTTGGCCGAGTTTTATCGTAGGCTTCAGGGACTCTAGTATTAAACTATGAACTGCAGAATTTGCTTTTTGCCAAAAGGTACCAGTAAAAACAGTACATAAGATACAATTTAGCTACAGTTTGCATCTCTTTGTCAAATTTCACACCATATGATACACTTTTGTTACATTTTCCATCCCCCATTTCAACACATATATTCTCCAATTATCTCTGTTAATAGTTTCTGTAGTTCCGCTTAAAATTTGTTATATTCAGTTCTGTTAGCTGTCTATTATGTTAAGTCTGCCACAACAATTTGTTTGATATTCACAGTTTTTTCTTTTAATTTTTTATAAATCCAAACATAGAATTCAGCTTCTTAAATTCAAAATAGAAGAAGGGAACACATCAGAATCACAGTGGATTAAGATAGTAAGGAAGAAAGCCAAAGAGTTTGTTACTTAAATTTGCTAAAGGTAGCCAAATTCTGATATTTTGGTCAATAGCATTATTATTTGATCGAATAAGAAATATGTGCAATTTCATAGTGAACATTGGCGATTTTAACCTTCTAAATTAGGGGTGTCCAGCTCCGATCCTGAAGTGCCAAATAGCACACATTATACACTTCACGACATTATTACCATAATATGAAAAATGTTTCTGTTTTAGTTATGTGTTCAACATTTTTTGCCTCACATTTCCTGTCATCCAACATTTACCCAGATCATTGTAGACACGAAACACACATTAAATGCATGTATTCCAAATAACGATTTACGTATTATTTAATCTATAACATTCCAGGTACCTCACCCAGATAAACAGGCTTGAGTTAGGAGAGCTTCAGCTGCATCAGTGGGGGATGTGATAGCAGGCTGCTTGTGCTGATTGATATATTTGTAAAACAAAGATGCTGATGAAGAGGTGCAAAGGAATTTAAAGAAGTCTGGCATTATGACTTTTTTTGTAGGCTTCAGAGATTATAGTGTTAATTAATGAACATTTTTGCTGCTAATTAATTACTTTTGCCTTCATTTTAATTGACTTGCTATTTAAGACTCTAATCCATTAACTTCTTATTGTATTCATTAATTACACGCCAAATAATAATTATTTGGCTTGTATCACAAAGCAGACATTTATTAAAAATTGGTGTAAGATATGCTTGCTAACTTCAGACATTTGGGAGTTAATAGGAGCATAAAGATGCATTATCTAGATAGCCATTTAAACAGATTTCCAGATAACCTTGGAGACTTCAGCCAGGAACAAGGCAAGAGGTTCCACCAGGATATGAAGGTGATGGAGGACAGATGTCAAGGCAGATGGGACATACACATGATGGCAGACTACTGTTGGAGTCTCCAACGTGATTGTCCTGATGACACACATAAAAGGAAATTGAATAAACAGCGTTTTTTGAAGCATTGACATTAATAACAATTAATAACTAATTAATATTGTATTAATCAAATCATACATAACTTTTTTCCTGTCAGTTTTAAGATATTTTTAATTTCTTTTTTGTATGATGTTAGACTGTTTACTTACTTGTTGTAACTAAAATAAAAATACTCTTGCAATTCTGAATGCTTTTCAAACGTGTTGCATTAATTAATCAAATATTAAATATCTCAGAAACTACATCCAATCTGGCAAAACCAAAGTCATATTCTTAATCAGCACCATAAATTTACTATAAAACCGTTCAGACATCGTTGACACCAAAATCAACAACAACAACATTTATTTTTATAGCACATTTTCATACAAAAAAATGTAGCTCAAAGTGCTTTACATAATGAAGAACAGAAAAATAAAAGACACAGTTAAAAAATAAAATAAGTCAACATTAATTAATATACAGTAGAATAAGAGTAAGGTTCAATGGCCAGGGTGGACAGAAAAAACAAAAAAAAAAAAAAACTCCAGATGGCTGGAGAAAAAAAATAAACTCTACAGGGTTTCCAGACCATGAGACCGCCCAGTCCCCTCTGGGCATTCTACGTAACATAAATGAAACAGTTCTCTTCGTATTTAGGGTTCTCACGGAAGGACTTGATGATGGTCACGTAGACTTCTGGCTTTTAGTCAATCAATGTTTGAGCATCATGATGCTTTGAGTAGGTGGTGGTGGCGCAGAGAGAGTCGGTGTCATCAGGTGCTATTGATAAGTACAGATGTGTGTCATCAGCTTAGCTATGGTAACTCACGTTGTGCCCTGCGGACCCAGGATAGAGCCTTGTGGAACACCATATAGAATATCATGTGTCTTGAGTTGTGATTACCACAACTAACAAAGTATTTTCTCCCTGCCAGGTAGGATTCAAACCAATTTAAGACACTACCAGAGAGACCCACCCATTGACTAAGACGATTTCTAAGAATATTGTGATCAATGGTATCAAATGCGGCACTCAGATCTAGGAGGATGAGAACAGATAAATGGCCTCTGTCTGCATTTACCCGCAAGTCATTTACTACTTTAACGAGTGCAGTTTCTGTGCTGTGGTTTGTTGTAAAACCTGACTGAAATTTATCAGGAATAGCATGTTTATTGAGGTGGTCATTTAACTGCATTATGACTGCCTCCTCTAGAATTTTACTTATGAAGGGCAGGTTATCGATGGGTCTTAAATTTTCAAAAGCAGAGGGGTCAAGATTATTTTACTTGAGTAGGGGTTTAACTACAGCAGTCTTAAGACAGTCTGGGAAGACCCCCATATTTAATGATGAATTTACTATGTCAAGAATACTATCAATTAGCACGCCTGATACTTCCTTGAAAAACCTTGTGGGTATTGGGTCAAGGATGCAGGTGGAGGGTTTCAGTTGAGAGATTATTCTATGTAAATCAGTTAAATCTATCCTGGTGAAAGAATTTAATTTGTTTATAACGGAGTACTGGGGCTTAGGAGGTTCCGCAGTGTTGGGGAGATGTACTATGTTATTTCTAATATCATTAATTTTTTGATTGAAAAATTCAGTAATGTTCTTACTGGTTTCACTGGAAGTATTTTGGGGACATTCCTTTATGTTACCTGGGTTTAACAGACAATGAATTGTAGAAAATAAGACTCTGGGATTACTAGCATTGTTATTTATAATCTTAGAGAAATAGCAGAGCCTCTCAAGACGGACTGTGTTATTGTATTCTGTTATTTTAACCTTCAATATCTCATAATGGATAGTTAGTTTAGTTTTCCTCCATTTACGCTCAGCTCTACAACATGTTCTTTTTAAATCAGACACTTTGGGTCTCCATGGAATAACAATGCTAGAAGATTTTTTAACTGTCTTTTCAGGTGCAACTATGTCAACAGCAGCTCTTACTTTAGAATTAAAGTTTTCCACTTTACTATTTACGTTATCCTCGCTATTATAGTTGGCACTATAAACGGACTGATTGCTTACAATGTTTGTAAATTTTAAAGCTGCTGCTGAGTCAAAGAAGCGTCTTTTAACAATATGCTTCTCATGAATGTTTTCTATCATTATTTCTATATTAAATAGTAGAAGAAAGTGGTCTGATAGACCAATATCAATGATCTGCTTCACATCACTTTTAGTCCTTTGGTAATTACTAAGTCTAACGTATGACCTGTTTTATGTGTAGGTTGATTAACGAGCTGTCTCAAATCAAAAGGAGGTTCATGAATTCCTTTACTTTTAGGTCACATTGATTATCGATATGAAAGTTAAAGTCGCCGACAATTAAGAGTGTGTCATAGTTCGTAATTAAAATTGACATTAAGTCTGAGAATTTCTCCAAAAAAGATGCGTTAAATTTAGGAGGTCTATACACGGTGTCAGGGATGCCAGGGGCCATGACCCGGCCGGGACGCCATGAGGGACCGGATGTGGGTCTGTGCCCACCCTGTATCACGTGGGGGTCGCCTTCCTGGTTGCTTTGGGGGCCACGGGTACAGGGCATGGAAGCTCCGCCCTGTAGGGGCCCATGGTCACCGTCAGGAGGCGCCCCAATGCCTTGGGGACCTGTTAACCCAGCACTTCCGCCACACCAGGAAGTGCTGGGGGGAAGACTTTGGACGGCACCCAGAGAGCTGCTGGGAGGACAGCCGGCACTTCCGCCACGCTGGGGCGTGGCCAAGGGAGGAATGCCGGGAACACCTGGTGCTCATCCAGGACTTGTATAAAAGGGGCCGTCTCCATTCTTTCAGGGCTAGAGTCGGGTGGAAGAAGGACAAGGCAGAGAGGAGTGTGGAGGCGGACTGAAGAAAGGCATTTGTGGACTACTTTGGACTAGGTCTTAGTGACCATAATTTGTAAATGTATTTGTAAATAAACGTGTGGTGGTGATTCAATAACATGTCCGCCTGTCTGTGTCCGGGTCGGCTCCACAACGGATAAAACTAGAACGTGAGAATCTTTATGAATAACAAAAGCGAGATACACAAAGGACTTAAATTTACCAAAACTAACATATTTACACTTTAACCGGCTCGAGTAAACGTTTGCCAAGCCGCCGCCCTTCTTTCCTGGCAGGCTGCACGAGTAAAACTGTAATCCGGAGGTGCAGATTCAATTAAAAACTGCCGCGCCGTCTGAGTTAAGCCACATTTCACTTAGTGCAATAAAATCAATGTTTCTATCACTAATAAGATCGTTCATAAAAAATTTCTTGTTAGTTAAAGCTCTAACATTTAATAGTGCCATATTTCATGTTTCGGAGGGGCAAAGCTGAATTCTATGTGCATTATTGGTATTTGGAACAGAAACTTAAAGTTATTTTTGTTAGCGCCGCTCTGTGTGTATTTTTTATGTAATCTACAATCTGTTTTTATAGTTTAAATGCATTGTTGATCTAGAGTAGTAATTGCAATTAAATTATTGGTGTTTATGCCACACTGCCTAGATTTTTTACGTGCATTAAGATTGTTTATTAGATTATTAATGCTGTGCACTTTTACAGAAGACTTTGTTAAGCCATTATGTCCTAACAAAGAAGTAGCATTACGGAAGGGGTTTAAAGTAGAAATAGACAGTCAAGATAGACAAATTACCTTAGCGATGTTTTCGGAGAGGCCCCGGGCACCAAATCTATTCGGATGCAGGCCATCCCACTTGAAGAAACGTGGCCTTTCCCAAAAGAGGTCCCAATTGTCGATGAACCCGATGTCTTGAGTCTTGCAGAAGCCTTTCAGCCACTTGTTTAATCCCAGCAGATGACTGTAGTATTCATTTGATCGTCTGACGAGAGGTAGTGGACCCGAGATGAAGATTTTTGCCAATGGGGTCCTCTCCTTTGTGCCTTTAATTAGTGCTGCGAAGTCAGCCTTGAGAATCTCCGACTGTCGGCGCCTTATGTCGTTTACGCCGGTGTGTAAAATAATGGATCCAACTGCCCTCTTGTGCTTCTCGTAGATGGTTGCCGCACTTCTCATTATATCTCGGACTCGAGCACCAGGAAAACAAGAAACAAAAGATTTTCGATTAGGTCATGTGATATTAAGGTTTCGTACAATCGAATCACTGTATACCGTGTAACTGCATACGAAATAAGCCAAAACATGACCAGCCAGCCTGTGTCCATCATACAATATCTGAAAATAAAGAAAGGTGAAGGTCTTAGTAAGGATAATCTGCTAATGTACAAAACCTTTTGATGATGCTTTCTGCTGCGGTCAAATGGGAGCACAAACAAGACATGGAATTAATTAATTAACAACAAGACACACCTCCTAATTAAGACAATGGTTGGAGTGAAATTGGTTGGCGTTTGTGGTCCCCAACTTAGCTGGTCTTCTGTTGGGTCACTTCATATGCTGTTATTGTTTCGATACCATTTAAGGAAAAAACAAGCAATTCAGAGGACTTTAAAAAAGGGCAATTAAAATAAAGGGAAAACATGCCAATTAACAGCAGAAATTGGTTACTGATTAAGGAAGTCTCACAAAGGAAAATTTGTAGGGTCGGAGTTGAACACCCCTGTTCAAAAGATTGACGGGTAAGCCCCTATTGAAAAAGCAAAAAAGGAAACTGAAATGGTGCTAATGACAAATTAATTTTTTCAAGTCCAACATGTGATAATGCCTACCTCGAGCTCATCTTTTTAAACAAAAAATACAGAGTTGTAAAAACAGACGTTATTGAAACTTTAATAAACAATATTCACAACATGGTGATCTTTGAGATTTGCTTTGAAAATACACAAATGTACACAAAAACAAAGAGTTGTAATTTGAGGAATGCAGACATTATGGGGATGAAGAAGAATCTAGAAAATAAAGAATGGGAAAGTAAAAACTCTGCAACTACTGTATAAATGATAGATGGTGTCATTTCAGAAGTATTCTGATACAGACTTAAAATAAATATAATAGTAAAACTAATAAAATAAAAAAACTAAAAAAATGTACACAGTAGATAAATAGATCACTGTGCAAGCAAATATAAAAAAACAGTCAAATAATTCTGACTTAGAGGAAGTACCAGGCACTACAGCAAGAGATCAAAGAACGCATTTGAAAGGTTAAAAGTGAAATCAGTGAAGAAAAAACAAAGCGATTTTTTGAGGACTACTCTAGTACAAAGATGATAAAAGATCTTTTATAAAACCTTAAGTAAAAATCATGAACGTGATAAAGAAATAGCAAACAAACTCTACAAATATTTCACCATATTAGTAAAAGGATGAGACAAATGAAATGCTCCTTGTAGAAGTAAAATCGAACCCTGAGTTCCTAGATTTTACAAGTGAAGAGTCAGATGTGCTTGATAAAACCACTGCACCTTTTGGGATTTTACCAATTGTACTGAAAGCAATGAAAGATGTCTCTTGTGAATTCTTATTGGGTATATTCAACCAGTCACTTGAGAAAGGAGAAGTACTGGAGTGCTGGAAAGTTGCAAATGTGACTCCAATGTTTAAAATTTGAGACAAAATGAATCCTGTTAATTACAGGCCAAAAAAGTTTTTTTTCTGTACCATGCAAAATTATGGAAACATAAGAAATAAATCAGAAAAGTATCTATATGAAAATAGCATACTTAAAATACCAAACAGAATGTGTTAATAAAAGGAAGATTCTGCCAAACCAATCTTTTAGATTTTTTTGAAACAGGTAACTGAAATAGATGACAAAAACAAAGCATATGAAATATTTACTTAAACTTCAAAAAAATGCATTAATAGAGCCTTCCACCAAAAAATTATTATGAAAGCTGACGCTGTAGACATCAGAGTTAACCTATAAAACATTAACTGATGGGTGATAAACAGTACAGATAAGAGAAGAAGGCTCTACGTGGAGTGAGGTCATCAGTAGAGTCCCTCAGGGGACTGTCCTTGGAACCGTTACTTTTTTTGATTTATATTAATGACACTGATTAAGGTATAGTTATTAAACTTGTGGAATTTACAGATGGCACTGCAATTGGAGGAATGACAGAAACTAAAGGGCAACAAAAATAAAAATTCAGTTTCATGAAGAAAAGTATAAATTGCAACATGTGGGAAACACGATTGTCAATTATAAATACAAGAATAAAGCTGTTGTCCTACAGGAAGGAATCTCTGAAAAGAATTTAGGGGTTTATGCTGACACAAGTATTTCAACGTCTAAGCACTATGCAGGTTAAATTTTAAAGGCAAATAAAATGTAGGTTATATTATAAAAACTGTGGAATATAAACAGAGAGGCATTATGCTTAGACTATGTAATGCATTAGGGAGAACACATCAGTAGTACTGTTTGCTGTTCGGGTTACTAATAGTCACCCAGAAGGAGGCATCATCGACTAGGAGAGTAAAGAGACCAAGCTCCTTTAGATCTGTGTGATCTAAAGACACCATTTCAGGTATTATTTCTGTTGTTTATAATGCATTAATGATAATTTTATTATGTCTTTTTTAATTGCTTCAGTAAGTTACAGCACTGGGTATTAGAAATATAAAAACTATTAAATATGGAAAAAATAGGAACACGCACATCACCACTCAGTTTTTCTACCTAAGAAATACAGTAAACATGTCCTAGTATGCAGTATAACAGGAATTCATTTCACACTTTTATTTCAAGCATAATTGACTACTTCAACACTCTTCAGCATTCAAGATGTTACACTGTTTAAGCTTTTAGTGTTGATTTATTAGCAAGGACTGGAGCACAGAAAAAATGATGTAATTAGTGAAATGATAATTACATTTCCAACAACAACTCCATGAGTAATAAACTGATGTAATGTATGATTTTAAGAGTGAGTCAGATCTTTTAAAATTTGCCAAAATTCTATTCAGTATACTAAATATAGTAAGTTCAAACAAGGTTTCATTTACCACATCTGTGTAAACATTAAAAAATACCCCTTGATGCTAGATAATGATAATTTATGACTAGGTCAGATAAAAGTTTCTAAGACTTCTGTGAATTAGCAGAAGTGTACTTGTTTATCAATTCATATTTAATATTAACACTTCAAAGGATTTTTTTAATACTAACAATTTTGGAAATACTGTTTGAAAACAATATACTCCTGGAGTTGTAGTAAAAACAATAATAATGAGAGCAGCTTATATCATAAACACATAAAATAAATAAGTAAATAAGAATAGTCTAGAAATGTTTCCCTGTTGGAAAAAAGTCCTCCCTTTTTATATGTTGCAGAGTTCACTTGCTGTGAATATGATAATGCAGCTCTTTATTAAAGCAATAAATAACAAAATGGGTGGTCTGCTGTCTTTGTTTGTTAACTTTAGTAAACATTATGACCCATAAACTCATAAATAGTTTCTTCTTTGTTCAATGAATTGAGAAAATGACCAGGTCAGTATGTCAATATATGCTGAAATATGTAATAATGTCAACGTTTAGACCTGTTGGTTTTAAAAATACTATGCAATATACTTTTGTTAAAACTGTTTGCATTTTAGGCTACAGTTACAAAAAATCTTATCTCTTAGCATAACAGCATCTTAAATTTTAAGCCACTTAAAACATTTTAAGTCATAATATTCACAAAATTAAGGGGAATATCTAAGTTTTCTTCTTTTCTTTTTCACCAATCTGTCTCTAAAAGTCAGAGCATGAGTGCTGTTGGGTTGTTGGGTGGTCATTTCTTGCTTAGAATGCTTTTCATATTCTAAGACCACCAAATTGATTTAAGTGGCACATACTGTATGTTTAATTTCTGGTGCCTTTCTCAGTCTCCCTTATTTTGGGTAAAATGTCATTTTTTCATTCTTTATTTCCAGTGAAGCCTTCCACCAGTTTTAAATTTATAAATTGCAAACCTCTCCTTTGTTAGTGTTTCTTTCTTTCTTTCTTTCTTTCTTTCTTTCTTTCTTTCCTTCTTTCTCTCTTTCTTTCTTTCTCAACAGGTATTTAAATCCTCTTATTAGTCAGTATCTTATACAGTATCTTCAACCCACTTGTTTACTTGCATTTCCCTTAGAAGGAGTCTGGAGATTCCATCTTTTTTTTACCCATTCTGTGTTAGGCTTCCCAACAAGGATTGTTGTTCTGTTCCTTTCTGTCTTTCTTGCTATTCCTACTTTAAACACTGGGTAAGTGACTTGAGGAGGCTGCAGGATTCAAACCCACAATCTTGTAGAGAAAAGGTATGTGAGGAGGAAGCTGGTCATTATCAAATGAGTTGGATATTTCAGCATTCAGTTTCCAAACCCTATAATTTTATGTCACATCTTGAAACACCTATTCAGCTTTTTTAGTTCCATACACATAATACACAGTCTCCAAATCAGTTTGTGGGTAACCAAAATTAGACCTTTTAATAAAGTGTTTGTAAGGACACGGTTTTATAAAAAAAAATATAAATACTTTATTGCTTTGATGCTATATAAATGAAATGTATTATTATATAAATAAATGCATTTGATGATCAATTATGAAGATTTGACAGAAATAAGAAAATAAGAACTATTTCAGACTATGTAATTTTTATAACTGTATATGTATGATACTGTATTTCATGAAATAAAATATTGCTTTGAGGAATACTTTCACGAGCTTTGTCAAAAATGCTGTGTAATATCTACAATGTTGACATTTATGAACGTGAGCAAAAAAGAAAATATATTTTAGGTTTTCTGCTCTTTGCTTTAGTACTTCTTGTGGTTACTCCTCAGTCCTAATGGCCTTATACATGTTTTATGTTTTAGCATGGAACTTTACTCTTTTGTCATCTATGCATATTGCTTTGTTCATTTTGTATTATGTTCACATAATATATTTAATTATTGATTACAGGAACAGATGTCAGTGGACAAATCTATGTGTTTTAAGTGAACTGCATAATAAAGCAAAATAAAAAATACAAAAAGAAATTCATCACTTATGTATAGTAGACTTCTTACAATATTTATTTTATTTCAACTAATGACAGAGCAAACCTGAAATACTAGGCAGATTCAAAAGAAGCTGAGAGTCTGCACTCGAAGTAATTCTCTTGCTGACACTCTACAAATGAGCATTTTTGCTTGTACATAGTTTTCCTTTCAAAGTTGCCTTCCCTAAACCCTTATTTAACAGATTAAGCCAAATGTATGCTGAAGTTAAGCAGAACTGCTGTCACATTCAATGAAGAAAACTCTTCTAAAGCTTCTAAAAATTTTGAATCAGAAAGTCCAAATAGAAGTGCATAGATCAACTCAAAGTAAAACTTTATAAAGAACATTTCTTAATATAGTATAGTATAAAATGTTGTGGGAAAAATGTAAATTCTTATTTGTTTGACTAGTGTTATAATACATAAAGTTTAAAAACATTTAAGCATAAAAGGATTAACATTAAAATTTTTTACTGAAGACTATGGGCATATGGTATGTTTTCTCATGCATGCATCACAGTGGATCACTTTCTGGGCTCTTCTGAGGTATGTACTACCAGCCTGGGTCGAGAGAGAGCGCTGGTGCTATGTCCTCTTCTGTTCTCTTCACAGTACCAAGACGATGCCCAGTGATGGCATTTGTCTCTGCCCCTTGAGGTCCCTTAAGTCTATAATTCTCAAGGCCACCAGATATATATGTATATGTATATACTGTATGTATAGAGCGACGGGCGCTAAACAAGCTCCTGTCAATCATGGAGAATCCACTGCATCCACTAAACAGTGTCATCTCCAGGCAGTGGAGTAGTTTCAGTGACAGACTGCTGTTACTGTCTTGCTCCACTGACAGACTGAGGAGATCATTTCTCCTCCACACTATGCGACTCTTCAATTCCACCCTGGGGGGTAAACGCTAACATTATTCAAAGTTATTGTCTGTTTTTACATTCATTTTTATTACTCTTTAATTTAATATTGTTTTTTGTATCAGTATACTGCTGCTGGATTATGTGAATTTCCCCTTGGGATTAAATCTATCTATCTATCTATCTATCTATCTATCTATCTATCTATCTATCTAGTAGGAGGCTTCACTGTATGAGAAGAGCACATCACAGGACGGAGCTTCTACCTGGTGAGTCTTTACAAAGCCTGATTGCTCCCTTTTTAATTCTGAAGCGTCTTTGTTTTATTTTGCATCACCAAGTGCCTACTTTTGTTTGATTTTTTTACATTGATTACGCAGGGATAAATGGGTTGATGCATATGCATGCAAGGATTCTTTAACTGAGTTAATTGACTAAGCAGAAAATTTTGTAATGAGATTAGTAAAACTCCTAAGGAATTGGTATTTTTAAGAGATTACAAAAATTAAAACAAGAAAATTGCAAAAGGTAAATTTGCAAATAGTAAAGTGTGATTTCCAACAAGACAAGTGTGCTATATTCCAGACTTTATGTTTCTCACAAGGAAACATTTAGGTAGTTTTCATTTAAAGGCACATACAGCATTATTTTCCTAATACATAGCTGTTTTTGTGCCCCAGTTAAGGTTGAATTTAATCATTTTACAAAAGTGAATGGCTGTTCTCTGATGAAACTGAAACACATTTCATGACTTGATCATTGTAGCATCAAGGCACATAATTAATCATGGCTGGCTGCCTTTTAAATTATTAAAAAAGCAAAATGTATAAAATATATAGTAGAGCTTGAGCAGGTACACTATCCTACTGTTGAAAGTCATCTTCGTGATTAAAAATGAGCCTTCTGCATACAGATCATGTAGTAACTGAAATCTAATAAAGTTTGGTACAATGAAATGAACAGTCATGTTTTATTCTTTTTTACATTAACACCCCTTCAATAAACCCTCTTCAGTAGCCATAAGATGCATGGTAATCTGAATGAATACGAATAAGTTTATTTGCCAGCTTGAATGTGTCAGGAAGCTATAATGCAGAAAAACCTCACAGATATATTCATTCTGAAGCATCTGCTTTTACTTTAAATATAAGTATGTCCATAGTATTGGATCCAGAAAGTCCTGGGTCATCTATAGTCATGAAACCGAGATGGACCCAGGTGAATGAGGACACAGAACAACACTGGTGAAAAAGTGCTCTGTACTTCTTATATCAATAAAGTGTTCAAAAATCAAATAAAGTGTGGTATTTCTTCAAATAAATGGATGTTCCAAAAAACTTGTAATCTTTTGCAGGAAATAAAATCAGTGATATAATGAATCCAAATAGATAGGCTAAACATCAAGGATAAAACTATGCAGACATGTGTGTTATTCTCCCTCTGTCTCTTCAGCTCAACCCTAGGGTCTTGCAGTCATGCTGAGACGCCGATAGCTGCTTTCCCTCTCCCTCTCTTTCAGCATCCACCAGCATCTACCAGGTCACTAGGAGTCGATCCACACCTTTAGTGCCATTCCTCTCACTCCCTTGTGTGGCCATTGACTGTCTGCCTCCTCATCACTGCACTAGTTCACACTCTAGAGACTTGATTTCTTTCTCTCTTTTATCCCCCTTTCTAGACTATCCAAGCTCCTTGATGCTCCTATGGGTGCAGTATCCTAATTATAGAGTCAATGATGAAACTGGAACCAGTTACACACTCACGTACAAGTGCAGTTAGCTACCATCTCCCCATTAAACACTCCAGGGTTACATGACTGCACATATCCAAAGAGCCTGAGCTGTACTGTTTTTCTTTAAAAACTATCACACTCCCAAGGTACCCTTACTCACTTAGGCCTTTTATCCTCATTTCTAGACTATCCAGGCTCCTTGATTCTGATTGATTGTGTTGGTACATTGTGCTTTGGACTGTGCTGTGCTTGTGGGAAACGGGGAAGGCGTTTCCCACGAGGTAAAAGAAACAAAATAAAACACGTGTGCCTTGAACTTTTGTACCACGCTTGCCTTTAGGTTTTCTGGTTTCCTCTTATTTCCTAAAACACATAATAATTGAGTACTTCCCTTGGATAATCTCTCAGAATTACCAAATGTATTTACAAATTTGATGTAGACACATACAGCAAAATTGCAGTCCTGTAGTCCCTGTTCCACACAACTAGTGTGTCAGCCACCGTGTGTATAGAAAATTTTGAAACCATTTCAAAAGTAAAGCATTCATAAGTAGGCATTAACAAGCATTTTGGCAGATAAAAGGTGTACTTGTGTGCACAAACACTCACTAATACAAAAAGCATATTTTAGTCAGAAAATTATTTACAAATGTATTATACCAGTATTTACCAAAACGGCCAGAATTTTTTATTATATTGTGATATAGATTTTTTGTCATATCATCTACTCCTACTCTAAATCTGTACTTCATAATTTTGAATTAAATGACAGGTTTACAGAACCTCTCAACTAAGCAAAATGTTTTCTGAAATTCAGACAAGGTCAGAACAATAACACAAAAATCAAAACCTAGTCTAGAGCTAAAAACTAAGTGTTTCTCAAGCATCAAACATCATGATCAGTTACTCAACACTCAGATCATCCCCCTTTTCACAATAAGATCAAAATGGGGGTCAGTGAAAGCACGCTTATGGTTAAAATGCCACAGCACAGCAACTCAGAATACATAGTATTGTGCTGTGAATTACATTCTATACTGAAACTAAACTGATGGTGCAGTTTAAAAAGATAGATGCTGGGAGGTGGTGGGGAACTCTATTTAAAAGAGTGTGTTGTTGTTTTTGTTGTGTCTGTGAAGAAGAAAAAGTAGAAGAGGAATACGTACCATTACAGGCCTCCTGCTTTATTAAAAAAGAATCCAAGTACAAATTACAACACATGGCTTATCGGATGATATAATCAAGATGAGCAAAGCATATCTGTATCCACCATACTCACAAAAATACATTTCACCCTGAAACCTGTATAAATCCAGGATGTTTTAGATTTCACATTTGAAAGTGTGCTGTTCATTGAAACATCCTTCACAATGCTTAAACTAGATATGAACAAAATGAGCCGAGGCCTTGAAACATATGGAAATGCCACTTATCAGATAAGTACCTGTTATGAACAGTGGGTTTTGTTAATTTTTCTGTGTGTTCCCTTGAATGTATGTTGAAAAGGTATATGTCTATTTATGGGTTTTGAATCTCAAATGTCATATTAGTTTTGCATTTTATGGTGACAGTGTTTTTGTTTTGTTATGGATGCAATCATTTCTCACAATTCCTTGGGCAACAGAGTATGTGTAATACCAACAGAGTAATTATATATATACTGACACCTGCATTTCCACAGTTTGATAGATAAAACCTTGAATTGCATGTAAAATACTTTTAATTATTATGTAGCTGGTATTCTGCATATTAGCTTCTGTTATAAGTCTTTGAATCCTGGTTGGCAATTTCAGTTTGATAACCTTTGGCTTGGACCTTGGCTCATTACTATTTTTATTTCCTGGTCCTAATTATTAAATTCATTATGTCTCAAACCAAGACAGTAAAGTACCACCTCCTCAACATTTGTTGCATCTGAAGACAGGTTTATGTAAAGGTGTTATGTTTTTAAGCATATATTTAAATTGGACTGCTTTTTGACTTTAGCAATCCATTCCAGCTGCACTCTTAAAAATAATGGCTGTTTAATGGCATTTTATGGTTCTTCATTGGGTTGTGTGGCTTCTCATAGAACTATTGCTTGACCAAGCACCATTTCATTTTTGGGTTCTTTTCATATAAAGTTGATGCTTTGTGCTTTAAAAAACTTTGTAATATGTAGAAAAAAAATGAAATGCTTAATGTTTGGTTGGCTACCAAGCAGGACACTAACAGATTAAGAAAACCTGCTTGTGTTATTGTATGCAGTAAGAGTCCTTTTGAAAACAAAAGCCATTGGTATTTCACAGATCTGTCACCATCTATTCATGATTATTTACTATAAGCCTGTTATGGATCTAAAAAAGTAAATGTTCTTTCTGGAACATTCACATAGATGGGTCTTTTGGGAACCAAAAATGGTTCCCATATGGCATCTCTCTGGCACCTTTATTTTTAAGAGTGTGCACCAGGCAAGAGACAGGAAATAATAAGCCACTGCAGGTAACTTCTGTTCACACACACTCTCACTGCACATTACCAGTGGTGCCATGCTTAGCTAATACTGACTGTTCTGCCCCACATCTTATTAGTTGAGACTGTTATTTGTTGAACGGTACTATAAAAGTCTATGAAACTCACGTAAAGCACGTAGGTCCCATAATACACATTTGAATACAATACACCCCATGTGTCTCACGTAGGCACCCCTTTATCTCTTGTTTTGGTCACGTCCAAAACGTATCCTTAGGGTATATAAACCCCTGTGTCTGGTTAGTTGTGGTACGCAGCAATTTGAACCTCTGTCTACGCGCTTCTCTTCGTCTTGATCCAACCGTGGAAATCACTCGCCTTGTAAGTGTCTTTTAAAGCTTTATTGTTTAATGTACACTGTCTGCTATGTATTGCTTTGTAAATCATTCTTTATTGTCTTTGATTGTACACCTGTAAATGCCTGTATGTTTCTTTTGTATATACAGTATTTCAGTTTACAACGAAGTACGTCCAGTAAAAGCCTTCAAGATAGCTCGCTCACCCCTTGTCGTTTTTAATGTGGATGTACCGAGTTGCTTAAGCTCTCTGCGGCCGCATTGCACAAGATATTGCGGAGTGAGGCAGAAAACTGACATTGATAAACACTGGACTCCCTACAAACTAAAACAGAAAAAGTAATATAGAATCAAATTGGTCCAGAAACCTATGAGGCAGAAAGTCTATACTGTACCAACCTTATTAATACATAATTTATTCTCAGATATCCCAAAATGTCAAAGGAGAAACATTTTAATAACTGTAGAACATTTTTAACCCAGTTTACAAAAGATACAATGTCAAAATAAAGTTAGTAATAAAAGCAAAAACACAGTTCTGTGACAGCTTTAATCTCTCTAGTGACAGTAAGGCAACATTTAACCTCACTTGCTGCAGTATCACTGACCTTTGATTTTCTTTTCTGAAACCCATTGAACATGAAGGTTAATTCAATTGCTTATAATCATGTAGCAAATCAGTAGCTGAACATGGATTTGCATTTCTGCTAATTATATTAATGAATTTTAACTGAAGCAAAATTCAGCTAAAATATCCTTTGAACAGTCATATCTTTTCATATGAGATTCTTCTACTTAAATTCCCTCAAGCAAATAATGGGAATTTCTGATTAAAACTCTTATTATAAATTCATTCCTGATAAGATTACCGTGCAGCTCATTTAAGAGATGTTTACTTTACTCTCTTCATAGAAACCAAATGGTTTAAAACACTGCATTTTAGCATATCATAATGTCTTTTGGTTGCATAGCAACAAGAGAGAAAGTCCTGATTGCATTCAACAGCATCTAAAAAAGAAAGTCTTTGCCCTCTATAGTGTATGTTTACCTAGAGTTTATATCATAAATGGCTACAGTAGTAATTTTAATAATCTTCACAGACAGTGGTTTACTTTTTTGTTGAAAAAAGAAAAACAAACCATAATATATACATTTGAAATAATCCAGTTGTTCCCACCTTGTCCTTAATATATATGTGATAATTGTATTAAATACTCTATGCATTCCTTACTCATAATAATAATAATAATAATAATAATAATAATAATAATACATTTTATTTATATAGCACCTTTCCTATGCTCCAGGTGCTTCACAGAGTCTCATAAAGAAATAGCAGGTATATGTAACATTGGATACAGATGGTTCCTGAACAGAACATTAAAACAGACAGATACAGGATATACAAAGGCATTAAATAGAACAGAAGACAATAACCGGAGTAAAATACTACAATGAATTCTAAAAGAAAGCCTAGAAAATAACATCATTTGTGATATGACACACTCACACAAATTATACTGAGCATCTGGACGGAGAGGATGAAAAGATGAGGCAGAATGTCAGGTTAAGTTAAAAGCCTTCCTGAACAGATGAGTTTTTAAGTTGTTTTTTAAAAGAATGAATGGACTCAGCTGATCTAATTAATTTAGGTAGGTCATTCCAAAGTCGGGGTGCTACAGAACTAAAGGCCCTGTCACCCATAGAATGCAGGTTAGTATGGAGCAAAACATACCAAGTGACTTTGATGATCCAGTGTGTTCATTACAGGGAAAGATCAATTTTGTAAAACAACCACAAAAAATCAAATGGATAAAATGTTTTATGGGTGATTATGAAATGCTAAAAAACTGCACTTATTAACAATCAAAAGCAAGACCTTTTGCCTACATACCCATAAACGAGCAATACAAGTACATTGTGAGCTCTGACCACAGGATTAATTAATAAAACTATTGTTAACATAAGCTTACCTAGCAGATCAAACCATTTAGTTATACAAATAATGCAAAAATGGTTGTAAGACCCTTCTGCTTCACTCTGTTCATTATTCTTTTGATCATTCTTTTTGACTTAATCTTTCTTGTGCCTTTGCAGTCCTACTGTCTTTCTGTTTTTGCTGAGATATCGTAGCTCTTCATAGTGTTCTAACATGATTTATTGCTGGAATTGAAGGATCCCTTTGGCTTCTATAAAAAAGGCATATAAGCATTGCTGGTCACGTTGTTTCTGTGCACTCTTTCACCGCAATTGTGAATCAAGCTGACCAAAGAGGTGGACAGCATTCAGTTCATGAAGCTTTGTCTGTCAGCTAATATAGCAGTTATGTTGTCTCATCCAGAAAAATTTTTAAAGTTGTCAAGGATTTAGCTTCAAATACATGTCTTGATAGTATCTACCATATTTCCATGATTGCCTGTGTAAAGAAGTGTTTCCTAGCTTCAGTTTGAAATACACTTCCACCCCTAGTTTCCACTGATGTCCTTGAGTGCTCTATTCAATATACTAATTCTCTTTGCCTGACAGAGCAAAACATGTTGCTTACTCCCTTAACGCACTTGTTCTTCTACAGCTGCTGGTTTTTAAATTTATTTGAGTGAGCAAAACAGCATAAAGTTCTCCAAATGTGGCCTCACTAGTGCATTATTAGCATATATCTCTTGATGTATATGATACAGTTTCCACAATATAAACACTTTATTTGCATTTAAATTGCCTCTGCAAGTGTCTAAACAATGCTGTAAACTATTAAATTATTTTTGCAAGTTGTTTCCCATAGATCATTGTTACACAATTTGTATTTATAATTAGTAATCTTTTTGCCTACATGTAGCATTTGCACTTTTCTATATCTTCCACGTGATTGCCCAGTGTTGATGGTGCCAGTCTTTCTGATTTGTTTTGTCTGTATCCCTAATATCTGCTGTCCCTCCAATGTTGAAATGTTTACAAAGTATATCTGAATCATAGTTATTAATGTAAATTTCACAAAGTAATAGTACAAGCATAGATCCTCAAGAGACTTCATTGATGATCTCACCCCATATGGAGTATTTCTTCCTTTCTGTGTACTGTATATTCCTCTTGATAAATCAACCAATTTTGCAAGCAAGTTTTGTAACTTACAGTATGTCTGATACCAGTGGACACTAGTAATTAAATTAATCTTTGGAGCGAGATTGCATCTGTAAATTAAGTCTTTGATCTGGTGTGCATTTTTGAGTCTTCAAAAATCATTTCAGAATGAAGCAATAATTTATATTTCTTTCATTCTGACTTGATTATAAAGAAAGATGAGCTCTCAAAGGTCTTTACTCCACATGGGGCTTAAAGTAAACTGGGTAAGCAAACAGTCATTTGGCACAAGAACCACTTTAGGTTCCTCTTCTGTATTTCAGAGTGGGTCTTTTCAATCAGTATTTGGAAAGTTAAATCCCCCATGATCACTGCATGTTCATTATCACACATTTATCTTACATTATTAAGTACAGTGTGTATAAAAAGTATTCACCACCTTGGAAGTTTCCACATTTTATTGTTATATAACACTGAATCACAGTGGATTTAATTAGACTTTTGTGACACTGATCAACATTAAAAGACTTTTTAAAGTCAAAGTGAAAATAGATCTCTGTAAGGTGATTGGTAAAAGATTGATTGCTTAAGTATTCCGGTTAGTTTTTTCTGCATTCTTCCTTGCAAGGCTGCTCATGCTCTGTCAGGTTCCATGGGGATTGCAAGCAAACAGCTTTTTTTCAAGTCCAAATGAAAATTCTCAATTGGATTGAGATCTGGACTCAGACATTAATATTGTTGTTGTTTTTAAACAATTCCTGGGTAGATTTGACTTTATGTTTGTGGCTGTTGTTTTACTAGAAACCAAATATTCTTTCAAGGTGAATCTTTCTAGCAGAGTGCATCAGGTTATCCTCCATGATTTCCTTGTATTCTGAGGTATTCATTTTACCTCCACAAGCTTTCCATGGCCTGCTGTAGAAATGCATCTCACAGATGCCACCACCATGCTTAATGGCGGAGATGGCATTTATTCTGATGGCCAAAAGGCTCAATTTTGGTTACATAAGGTCAAAGACCATCCTTCCAGCTGACCTCATAGTCTCCCTTGTGCTTTCTGAGAAACTCTAGTCGAGATGTTAGGTGCGCTTTTATAATTGTGGCTTTCTGTTTGACACTCTTACATTCAGCTATGACTGGTGAAGCACCAGGACAACAGTTGTTGTTAACAGCAGTGCTGTACTCTTTCCAGATTTTAATGTCTGTTTTTTGTTTGGTGAAATACGTTTCTCACTTTCCACCTCCTGCAAAGATAAAAGTGACTTGCTTCTTTCATCCCATTTCTCTCTTCATCTCACTTTGCCCAACAATCTTCCATCACCTCTAGACTTAAAATCTTTTCGGCCAACAATGACCTTTAAATGCTAACCTTGATTTGAATTCCAGGACTTGGCCAGGAAGTATTTTCAGGGTCATGTGCAGCCCTCTAAGCTGCAGAGACATGAAATGAGAATACACTTAATGGCCTTTAATTTTCTCCAACTTCAAGCTTTATAAAGCCAAATCATCCAAGACAGGTTTTGGATAGATGAGGACACCTCTACTTCCACTAGTAAGACTGAAGATGTTTGTCTGAACAGTTTTTAGTCTTCGACTCTCATGTGCCCTCGTTTCTGCAACACTCCTACCCCTGTAAAGCCTTATTTCTGGTGTTACCTGTCCTGACACATTCAGATATAGAGGTATATGAATATGCCAGTACAGGTTTCCTTATCACTCTCCTTCATTAAAAACCTGTAACTATGACAACCTTTTCCATTCCCCCTTAATTTTTAAAACTGAAAAAATGTTGTTTACTGAAAAACTGTTGCTGAATTATAAAATTAACATATACATGTATTTAGAATGGAAAGTCTTAAATGTACTATTATCACCAGTTCAGCATTCACTGAGAATTTCATGGAAAGCTGTGATTAGCAACAAAACAAACTACTAATGTATTTATTTACTTTGACCCTCAAATAATTTGTTAGCAAATAAGTTAGCTAATAAGTTTAATGGTGCAGGGATTATAAATATGATACAATTTAAAAAAATGTAAAAAAGATGATCCTACCAATTTCACCTAATCTAGATAGATAGATAGATAGATAGATAGATAGATAGATAGATAGATAGATAGATAGATAGATAGAACCTTCTAGTTCTTCCTAATATTCTATTATTTTTCTTTATACTTTGGCAACTTATAAGCCATATTCCCTCAGCACCTCTTACATCATGGGTGTTGGTCTGAAAACCAAACTGTGTTGGTGTCTTCAGGTAAATTTGGTGCAAAAACAATGACTTATTCAGAGGGCTTTGATTAAAACTATCCATGTTTTGTGGGTAGCGAAGGACAGCAAAGGATGAGCCAGTAAAATATATAAGGTTAAGCTCTCACTGCTAAACTCTTGAAAGTTAAGAAGCTGGAATGCACCTCGTCAGTGATAAGTTTGATTTTATAAGACCAAAGCATTATAACTGAAGTAGCCTTAACTAGTGATCATAAAGAGAAACTTTTATTATTATTATTATTATTATTATTATTATTATTCTGCTGTAGTCAACCTTAAAACTGAAAAATGTTGTTTTATGTTAAGTTCTGTTCCTTTATTTTACTGTAATGGATGGGATTGCTATCTCAGTTAGATTGTGTTTTTCAGTTGCCCTGAGCTAAGTGGTTGCCCTCTCAGCAGAACAATCTTGATAGCAATACAGTAATTTCTGCAGGGTGAAAGTTATATTATTAGTATTATTATTGCTAACCTGTCTTTTTTTCTCCAAGCTGAAAGCCTTTGAAGCAAAATCATCTTTATTTGCTGAAACAGATAAAGGTTTTCTTTGCTTTGATATTTTCAGAACTTTTGTATGCACTTAGATTGAGAGTAAACGAAATTATCATTGTGTAATTAAATTGTATTACAGAATTACGGTATCTTAATTGCCAATTTTTGTAAGTTCTTTTTGCCATGGGGTGCCATTTTAGAATTGTTTTAATATTAAAAAGAATTTTGCCATTTTACGCAAATGTACAAAATAGCAGTGTACAATGAATGCAGATTTTTTGTTTTTTATTTCTCTAAGTATTTTTGATTAGTATAACATTGTTTTAGTTGTATATCCTCAACTTGCTTTCTTTTATAAATGTGAATTTTACTTTTATTAGCTACTAACTTGAAAATAATCCACAATCATATTAGCTGTTCTAAACTAATTTCATTAACTAGATTGAGGTTTTTTCACCTTTACATTGCTGGATAGCATTAAAAAGAGAACTGCCAAGATTTCATTTATTACAGAGGCTAGAGTCACATTATCCTTGTTGAAGTCTGAATATTTATAATTATTTTTGCTAAATCAAAGCAACTCTGGCCCCTAAAAATGCTTGTGCCACAAGAAGCAGTGGAGCTTTGCGTGGAGCTGTACATTCCCTAAGCTGGCAGCATATGCTGCTATGTGCAGATCTATGAAGGTAAAGTGTGGTTCTTTAAAGGTTACAGGAGGCAAGGAAGCAGTTTAAATGTGCATTGTCTGTAGTCTAGTGAAGGGCAACGTGGTATGGTGAATTACAAAGCTGCTCCAGCGTAAAGAATACAAGGCCAGGCTCACACAGGATTGTTATGGTTTATGAATGTTATCCACATTCAATAGAAAGAAATGAGAAAGCAAGACATAATTTTAGCAAAGGTGAAGGTCACTTTTTCTTTCATATAAGTCAGTGAAACTTGTATACGCAATTCTCAATTCAGTATTTTACTGAGTAATTAGCAATTCTCAATTCTGTATTTTACTGTTTAATATTTAAACTGCTGTACACAAGTGCTACTCATATAATGTTTGCAATGACAGTCTTTTTATATTTCTTTTATCCGACAGTAACAACATAGCACACTTTTCACCCAAATGGTATTTAAAAAAACTAATAATTAAAAATTCAATGACAGAAATGTTAATATAATATTTCATATATATATATATAAAAGATAAAAGTCCAAATTATGAATTTATTATAATAATAATTTGCACAAAGCACCCTCCTCTCCACAATACTCATATAAATAAACACAATACCCAATAATCAATAATCCTCCACTCTCCCAGAGCTGTTGCCACCCTGCCACCCAGCTCAGCTCACTCTGCTGGGGTTTCCCATCGTCCTTTTAAAGTCCTTGACCCGGAAGTGCTTCTGCTCACTCAGTCCATGTAATTCTTAACACTTCCGGGTCAGGTGAAAACTCCTTTTCTTCATCCCGGAAATACGTCATTTCCTCTGTTGCTGTGACTAAGACGTACTTCCGGGTTATAGGGAAAGTAGCAGTCCCTGCTCCTCCCTGCAGCATCCCCTGGAGGCCCCCATGGTATCCAGCAGGGCTGTGATGTAAAACTCCACTGTCCATGATGCCTTGCTGGAATTCGGGGCACCTCCATGGTGTAAGAAGGGCTCCATCTGGTGACCTGGGGGTATTGGCCGGGATGAATGGCCAGCCATATGCCACAATATATATAAAATAAATTTCATTTGTGAACGCTGGCCCCGGCACAGACAGACGGACAACATATTTTGCACCCACACACCGTTTATTTGCACTATATACAATTTCACAAAAGTCACGTGCACTCACGAACCCCAGTGCTGCTGGCACTGAATCCCCCAAAGTCCAGGGCCCACAGTTTCTGTGCCTTGCTTCCTGGCCGCCTCCTGTCCTCTCTCAAGCTCCGTCCTTCTGCCTCCCGACTTCCACCACTGACTGGAGGGAGGCGGCCCCTTTTATGGGAAGCCGGATGGGCTCCAGCTGCTTCCCGGCACTTAACAGTGGCCACACCCCTGTGTGGCGGCAGTGCCGGCTGCGCACCCGGAAGCCGTCCGTGTCTCCCCGGTCATCTTCCCCCCGGCACTTCCGCCACACCAGGGATAAACAGGCACCGGGATAAACAGGCACTGGGGCGCCGCCTGGCGGTGGCCACGGGCCCCTACACGGTAGTGCTTCCATGCCCTCAACCCGTGGCCCCCAACAGAACCAGGACGGACGCCCCCTCGCGGTCTGGAGGAGGCACAAGCCCTCCTCACGTCCTCCTGGGCTTCCCGGCCGGGGACCACACATTCCACAACATTGTCAACTAGTTTTAATCATTTTGGTTTCACATTACTCCCTCTACCCATTTCACTTCTAATTCCATTTTTCAGATCATTGTTTTATGGTCTATGAGTACTGGATTTTTGTTGTTATAAGAAGCAGGTGGTCAAGGGCAAGGGCAGTGTCTCTAGGCCCCAAACTTTGGGCAGAGATACCACACAAGGTTGTGTGTAATTACACTGGACAAAATGTTTGCTTCCGGCAAAATTTTGGGAGGTTATAATAGACAGCTTCAAGCTGAAGGAAAATATAATTTGAGATTGACAATGTGGGCGGCATGGTGGCACAGTGGGTAGCGCTGCTGCCTCGCAGTAAGGAGACACAGGTTCACTTCCTGGGTCCTCCCTGCATGGAGTTTACATGTTCTCCCTTTGTCTGTGATGGTTTCCTCCGGGTACTCCGGTTTCCTCCCACAGTCCAAATACATACAGGTTAGGTGCATTGGCGATCCTAAATTGTCCTGTGTGTGTGCCCTGCAGTGGGCTGGCACCCTGCCCGGGGTTTATTCTCTGCCTTGCGCCCTGTGTTGGCTGGGATTGGCTCCAGGAGACCCCTGTGACCCTGTAGTTAGGATATAGCAGTTGGAAAATGGATGGATGGATTGACAATGCCACATAGGAATATGGAAAAATAAATTTTAATTTTTCATGTTTGATTGCTTAATGACGCTGATATGCTTCATTATTTTAATTTAGCTAAACATGTTTTACTGATGATTTCTGCTGGTACTCAGTATCTGATGCTTCTCCCTTCAGTGCCCAACGAGTGAATTCCAAATGCACTGCTGTCACTTTTCCATCATTGACTGCGTCAAGATTAGCAGAGAAGAAATCCAAATGTGAATGTGGGAAACTAATCTTTAGTAACATGTTACACCTTCATGGTTTTACATGTTTGAAGCATGTTGTCAACCAGCTGGGTGCAGTTTGGTGCTCTGTAGTTGTCAAGAAAATTCTCAACAGAAAACTTGAATGCTTTGCAAGTTATTTCTTCCCACCCTAGTAGACCTTCAAGCTGTGTGTCATGAATGACGTGCCTGATTTGTGGACAAACAAAAATGCTCTCTTTAATTTTGGCATCAGTTCTTCATGCAAACCTCTTTTTCAAATATTGAAATCCTTTACTTTCTTGTTCATCATTTTCACAAATTTTTTAATATTTCCAAGTTTTATATAAAGAGACAAAAATATCTTTGTTGGGCTAATAAGTGGTTGTGCACACTTGAACCAAATGCTTTTAGAGTGTGTGATAATAACTAATACCAGGCATCATGAAAAAGGTTTGGGGCAGCCACCCATATAATCACCCTGGCTGCAAAACGCTTTAGAGTAGAACAACGTTGTTCATTCGACTGAGTCCAAGATAGAACTTACTTATTGATGTTAAGATGGTGGCTTTAAAGCCCCGTATGGGAAATGTCATCTTCTGAACCGGAAAAGACATTATTGAAGGGCCCAGAACCGGAAGTGACATATTCTGCACAGGAAAGTGACATAATCAAAAGCCCCAGGAAAACCGGAAGTGACATCTTCTGGGGCTCCGGAAACTGGCAGGATTTCTTGGGAAAGGTCTGCAGGGAACTGAGAAAGATAGTCAGTGCAACCCGCTGCCCCCTGGATGGATGTGGTATTACTGTTACTTAAGCCCTTTAGCTGCCTCCTACTCGCACATGTGTGACAAGTGTCAAGTTCATTTCAATGTAATAAAACATTTACAAATGTGTTGCATTTGCAAATGAAACAGCAGAGCTTAGTATATCCAAGCTGCATTCTGAGTAGCAGTCCCACTACTTTTATATCACCATGGATATTCCAGTTTTACTGTAGTTATTGTACTTTATAAGTAAGAGCCATTTGCTAGTTATTTAAGTCATATTAAATGTTTGCCTACCTGTGTTACTGCATGGTCTATGGGAGGTTCTTACAACCCCCACAATCTCAATTGAATTTGTATATTCTAACTATTTCTAGTCTGTGTTAGTGACCTGCCTTGTTGAAAGTACAGCATGGAGGGCACACGGTTTTAAACCATGCCTTAACATGCCCAATAGTATGAAAGTTAATATGCTTTATTGAACACACCGTAACAACTGAAGTTTGGAAAGAAAAGCTAAGTTTAGAGAAGAGACATTTTTTCCCATTTTATTGGCCTTTTATTCTACGTGTGTAACAACCTTCTTTCTTTATTCTTGTGTAGACTGTTTGCTTTGAATTTTCACTAAATCTTTTAAAACAAACCTTAGGAGATTTCTTTCAGCACATGTTTGACTTGTGCTTGATCCCGCCTTATTCAACAGCAGCCACATTATATGTATATTTATGTGAGGAAATTAAAAGAAATAGGCTATTGCAAATAAAATAGTATGTATTAGGTGAATTTAAAGTTGATTTTTGTGATCAACAGGCCGAAATCCATACTATACATCCAAAAGTGTACTGTATATTTAAAAAGCACATTCTCCGTTATCCATTGTTACCATTCCTATATTTGTCATACTTGACTAGACTGTTTTTCATAATCAAATTCTTATAGTAATGATCAGGTTTGCTCACGACACCAGCATGTTCTGTAGACCCAATTCCTATTCACTTCTTAAAAAAATAATTTCTAGTAGTTGCATACTCGATATTGCACAAAATTAATAAACCATTATTTAATGGAATCTTTTTTTTTTAAATAGCAGTTGTTCAAATTCATGTTTATTGTCAAGTGTGCAAGGTACAACTGAATTTTGATTTGCCTGTCTAAGCAATAAGTTGCCACTCTGATTTGAAAGTGTTACTAGCTAAATGCAGATCTTGCCTTGAAAACTCTGTTAGAAACTAAAAATATCACCATAAGTTATTGTACAGTAAATAGACATTGATCAAGAAATTTTAGCATTGATACAACTCAACATCTGTCTAGCCATTCTATAAGATATGGATGCACTCTGTTGATATCAAAGTTTTTTTTTTTTTTTTAGAAATCTTAGATAATAGACTGATTCTTCCTGAAAACAGTGTTGTGTATCGCATTAATAAATAAAATACCTGTGCTACACATCCAAAACAGGTTGAAATCAAAGTAATCAATACAGACCACATCATTAATATTTGCAGTGCACCAGGCAATGCATATATCTCTGGTATAAGCCATTTGATATGGAATTTGTAAAAGCAGTGTTAATGTTAGTGATACACCATCTGAAAGTGTTTGTGATGTGCCATCTTTTGGAATGACAGAGGCATAGCAACCAGACAGACATACGGATACTTATCTTTTTATTAAGGTGGCTGTACTATTGTAATGGCTGAAAAAACAAATTCAAAAAGTATACCAAATTATATTAAAAACTATGTTTGTACTGTCGATGTTTTGGGATAAAAAGAAAAAGAGTTTCCTACACTAACCTTTTATACTTTGTCAGAGATGCCAATGACTTATTTTAATTTTAAATAGGTTAACAGATTTAGAGGTGATTCATTCTACATAAGATGATGCCTGTTTGTTGCCTTTTTTCTGAAATATACAGGCTTACATTGAATGATAAACAATAGCTTATGGCAGTTGAGTTATATTTAAATGATTTAAAACCTGAAATTTTAAAAAAGAAACTGTACACATATATCATTGGAAACCTCCCACTAAACAACTCATTAGGAAAATAGCATGTCATTTGTTTTAATTAGATCACATGCAACATGAGCATGGAGAAATGATACATATATAATACAAATAATGGTATTTTCAATGTGAATAATCCTTAGCCTATGATTAAAACTACTGTTGCTGAATGAGATCTATGTTTTCTAGTGAATAATGAAACTGCTTGGCCTACTGTGCACGCTGAGAAACAGAGCATGTTCTATCAAGCCCCATTGCTTACTCCTCGTAGCATTGTGATCCTGTAGCCTCTGTGCCACCAGTTTGATTGCATGCACTGGCTGTCTCTCATGGTACCTTTGGCTTTCTGGCATACAGCATGTCTCACTTCCACCAGTTTTGAAACTACTGTCTTCAGTCCAGAATTGGATGGCTTTAGCTTCCATTTACCTGATGACACGTGTATGTACCTCAGGCTGCTGGGTCTGAACATGGTTTGCTTCACCTATATGTAGCTGTTTACTTATTCCTTGCTTAGCTCAAGCCGTAGAACTCTTTCCTCTCACTCATTCTTGTATCTTAGATTAATATTTTTATTGATATAGTGCTCTTCCCATACTCAGAACACTTACCATATATTCAAAGGATACAATTTGAAGAAAACCACATAAAAAGATCAATTAAATAAAAAAAAGCCTTAAATAGCCATAATTCCTAACACAGTATCTATTTTATATACATTCGGGTTATTTTGAATTGTTCATGACTTTGGTATCGCGTATCCTGAACAAAGTCCAAACCTCATGTATAAACAGTGCGTACGCACAGAAATGTTTCGGAAGAACGTTTCCATGTTCAAATCGCAATGTATAAAACCTACACTTGGCGTAAAGCCAAGCACATTTCCACGGTACCTCATACCCTGTCGTACACAAGTTTTCTGCTCGTTTTTGCACACTGTCGGCACCCAGCATCAAAGCAGTGTTACTGTTCCTGTGTGGTTATTCTTTCTTTTCCTGATGCGGCTTTATAAATACACCGAAATTAACCGCATATTGTTTATTAGTGTAATGCATCTGATTGTAATTAACCTGTAACAATATAATGGTCCAGGGAATAGCCATAGTATTCCAAATACCATAACTGCTTTAGCGTTATTACTCTCACTGCACCTTCTTCTTCTTTCAGCTGCTCCCGTTAGGGGTTGCCACAGCGGATCACCTTTTCCCATATTACTCTCACTGCACCACTCGGAGTATTTTTATCATTGTATCTGAGTAAGGAATCGCAGCAGCAGCTGATCAGAAAGAGAATTATCGGTATACAGCATCAAGCACACGCTGCCTTAGCCACGGCAAAACATTTCAAAGCCTTTCCAGTACAGACCTCGCGGTTCTGAAACAGTTTCATCCTAAGAACTATAAATACACTCAATCAATTGCTCCTTGTAGAACTGTTTGTATTTATAAGCACAATTACCCCACTGTAAACTTGCACTACAGTTATAATATTGCACAACCTGCACCACTTTATAAAGCGCGTATTTACATATGATGATGATATCATTTTTAAAATGAAATGCAGCAAAATAGGTTGATTATATTATACAGATAAAACTTTAACTTCATTTAAATAATCTGTATTGTTAATAAACAGATGAGGCCACAGTGATGCAGCGCTAGCAAGGTCACGTATTGCTCCTGTCTCACGCTGTATATTTACTGAGGCTGGTGCAACATTGAAATGATAGAAGGATAGAATAATTAAACACATATTATGAAAATATTTCAATGTTCCTTAAAAGTTTTGAAGAATCGTCGTTGTAAGCTTACAGATGGCTTAACGTCTATTACAGAGCTAATTGTGTGGCGATTGGGTATTTGGGGAAAGAAAAGTAATGACAGGAATTGAAGGTTAGTACGTTTGAAAGAGACAGTACTGCTACAATAAATTATTTCATCGAAGGTTGTGCATGGCACAGCAGCATCTTGTGTGAGACATGAACAATCACTGCTCCATCGTGTTAGATGTTTAATAACATGCTTTCATTCCAATCATCATGAAAATGATATCACGTATACATCTCAGTATTTTAATTATTCAGAGAGCTGTAATATCAGGAATGTAATGGATTCTGTTTCCTGTTGGAGAAAGAGAAAGAACAGAAGCACGTAGTGATTCACACACATAGGGAACATAGAAGATCAAATACAAAACAAAGCATTTAACATGCTACTTTAGTTACGATGGGATTTGAGAAACTAGTAAATTAAATGATTTTAAGATGAAGTTTATGATGTTCTACTTTAATGACAAAATAAACTACGTGATTAAAGTGGAAATTACGAGATTAAAGTTGACATTTGATGCTTTTTTCCCACTGTGTGCATATTTTTTTTTTTTTGCTTTCATATGACACTCAGAGGGTGGGCTACGACTCGCCTTTTCAAGGCGACTTTGATATGTGACTTCTTTTTTATTTTGGCACTGTGCCACTTTGTGAACTTGAGCTTTCGAGTTTCTCCGGCACGCTATGTCACTCGATCAACTTCCTTTTGTTGATTATACCACTGTTTAAATCAACAAATAGTATGTTTTTCCTTTGCCTCCACTTGGTATTCGCTGAAATTCTTATATTTTCCCCTGTGCTTTTCCCATTGTCTTTTCACAGAACGCTGAGCTTAAGGGCTATTTATATTGATTTGCATATTCAAAGCGCCGTAATTCTGGGAGGAGTTGGGGCAGGACAGCACGCGCATGCACAAGCGTTACTTTTCACGCTGACTGGGATTTATGTAGCGGAAGAAAACGGAAGTTGGCGAACGCACAGATTCCTGCATCTAGATTTTTCTGTGCGTAAGCTTTTGTGCTTACGTCATGTTATAGTGCAAATTCTACGCACGGCGCTATGCATGAGGCCCCTGGGTATCACTTTTGGTAAGTTATAGAAACAAAGGGACTACATGACCCATAGAACATGACTCCCTGATTAATAACTTACTTATTGCTCTACTTAAGCATCCACTAGTGATCTTGTTCCCCAAGTCATTGCTGTGGGTGGCTCAGACTTGTTCCTGCTCAGACATTGGACCTTTTCTGTTTGCTGTATGTCATTAGTACTAGAGTGTTGTACCATGTTAGCCATTATGAATGTAGTGAAAAGTCAAGCAAAATGATATTGTAATCTTGTAAATATTTACAATAATCTTGTAAAATACTGTAATCTTTTTAGTTAGCCAATAAAAGGTTTCATTTTGCTTGACTTTTCACTGTATCTCATTAGAAACAGCAACAATCTGCTGGCCAAGCCGAGGTGGCCAATAAGCCCTCATCGGGTTAATATATTAATGGCACTGGTCTTAGAGTAGCAGTGAAACCCAATAACTTCCCATTCATGTTGTTGTGGTTAACTCTTATTCCACAAAGGGGCTGTGGGAGGTATTTAGAGGGACATTCTAATATAGCACAAAAACACTGTAATCAGTGTGAGGTTTGTCAGCCAACACCATTATAAGGAACAATTGGGGCTTCTGCATACCTTGAACTATGGGGACCTTAAGAAGAGTTGCCAAAAAGCATAATCTTCTACTAATTATATACCTATTTTATGTAAGTGCATATTGATTTATTTTAATGTTACTCGGGGGCTTCGCTCGCCAACCCCCATGTTTGGTTTTCTGGATACACACTTGTAAGAGTTTTTTTTCTTTGAATTGTTGCTATTTCATTAGTTTCACTTTTATTTCAGAACTTCTGTAAAATCAATATTTGGAATCTTTCCTGTCCGAATATGCTGAATCTTTTAAATGAGGTCTGTGAGACTTAGGATAGGTTTCTCTGTTCGGAATTTCAGCACAGGCAAAACGATCCATATCATCAGCAGTTAATTTTTTTTTTTTTAAAGTAACCAATAAATGCATGTGAGTTAAACCCCGTTTTTGAAATTCTCTGACTTAAACTAATTTCCTTTTGTTTGTGTCAATGCGATCTGTGCTATCTTTTTTTTGATACTGTGGCGACTGACGTAATAAAGTGTCACAAAAGTTCCACTTTAACAATCGACGACTGCGTACCCCAAACACAACTTTCTAGCACCCTCTCCAACCCCTCCTCCCACAGGTCTCGCCTCCCGCTTACTGCATCAATCAGCTATTTCATTAGTTTCACTTTTATTTCAGAATTTCTGTAAAAACAATATTTGGAATCTTTCGTGTCTCACTATGCTGAATCTTTTAAAAGAGGTCTGTGAGACTTGTGTTTAATGACTTTGTACCATAATTTAGGATAGGTTTCTCTGTTTGGAATTTCACCACAGACAAAACGATCCACATCATCGGCAATTAATAATTTTTTTGAAAAGTAACCAATACAGTAATCCCTCCTCGATCGTGGGGGTTGCATTCCAGAACCCCCTGCGATAGATGAAAATCCGCGAAGTAGAAACTATATGTTTGTATGGTTATTTTTTATATATTTTAAGCCCTTATAAACTCTCCCACACTGTTAACATTATTAGAGCCCCCTAGACATGAAATAACACCCTTTAGTCAAATGTTTAAACTGTGCTCCATGACAAGACAGAGATGACATTTCTTTCTCACAATTAAAAGAATGCAAACATATCTTCCTCTTCAAAGAAGTAAACGTCAGGGGCAGAGAATGTCAGAGAGAGAGAGCGAGAGTAAAGCAAACAATCAAAAAATCAATACATGCTTTTGTGCTTTTAAGTATGCCGAAGTACCGCGATAAAGCGGTATTTTGTAGAGGAGCGTCCGTATCTTCTAGGCAAACAGCCTCTGTGCAAACAGCCCCTTCACTTCAATTCACAATCACAATACATACTACCGCCCTAGGGATCTGACGTTGTTAGCTTTTATTTGAAACTGGGAGTAACTGTAGATGTGAGTGGTGTTTTGAGGCAATAGAACTGGACATTCTCTGATCTGGAGGGAAAAAAGCTGACACATAAACGCTGCTGAATCTGCCTTCTTCGTATTTCACCGTCACTTTACTTTTTGTTATTCAGTTTTATTGAGTGTTTCTGCTCAGAGGTTGATGAACATGCTGCTTCCTGTTTCTTTGGCATCTTTTCATGTTAAAACTGTTTAAGTCAGTGTTTGTGTTGGATTTACTTAGTACGTTTTCTTTAATTTTCACTCAAGCTGACACTTTTGTCTTCAATCTGCCTCAAGAATGATTTAAGATATGAAGAGGTAGGGAAGTGACGGCAAAGATGGTAAGGATGAGAATGGTGCCTGTACACATGCGCCGCACAGCTGCCCTTCTGGCCACTGCCGAGAGTTGATTCCACAATTAAATAAAATAAACTAGGGGTCTTTGCCCCCTGCTCGCGCTACACGCTAGCCTCTTTGCAGTTCTGCCGCTTGCGTATGGGTATGCGGATGCACAATTTAAACATTTTTATTTTCATGGGAAATGTTACATATACATAATATAATTAACTATTTTACATTACAGTGAGTAATTAACTATATTAAAAAATAGTAAAACGTAATAATTTGAAAATAAATTATGTTTCATGTTGCTTTAAAGTTATTTGTTGCATAATACAATTTCATTCTGTTTGGCTTTGAAATTAATCCGCAAATATTTTTTTACACTTTTGCTGTAAATCTTCAGTAAAAAAAATTTTTTGAATTACATTTTCGTCAACATTGAATTGAACTTTAATTCTGTGTTTGGACTTTTATCGTGACAATGCAACGTGTAACTGCCCGTGATTGAAATTCATTTCTTTCTCTCTATTAAGTAAAACAACTTTTTCGAACGCTTGGCTCTGAGATTTGTTAATTGTCTTTGCAAAAGCTATTCTAATGGGAAACTGTTAACGTTTTTATACGAATGGCATATCAAGATCTCCTTTGTTATCTAATGTTATCCGCGGATGATTTACTATATTAACTTTCTTGGATACATCCTTCTTTCTACAGTAATTCGTGAGGCGGAAGACCAGACGGTTGTAGATATTCTTCAGGATATTGTAAGTTGATGTTTTCATATTTCACATGATCACCACCAGCTGTTTCAGCATAGTCTATGGGTACACATTTAACCAATTTTCCATGTAACTGATGGACACTTTTGGTGTTAATTCGTTTGACTTCATCGTTTCTCAGTGCTAGGATTACCCGTGTACTCATTTTTTCTGTTAACGCTTCATGATGAAATTCTTCAATAAGATTTGGACATAATACGTCTTCATTAATTGAGAACTTAAAGTGAGGAAAACGTTAAAATTTATAAGAGCTGAAAGAGCAGGAACTGTGTCTGTCAAAAGCATTCACGCGAATGAGAGGTGAGAATATGGTTGAGAGGAGGGTGTGAAAAAATCTCATGGCCAAAGTCTCATCTTGCGGGACTTGAAATAATCTCTTGAAAAAAGTCTTGTCTCGTGCCAGAATTTTTTATATAATAGAGAGAAATAAAAAGAGGAATAACATTGGATGTCAATCATCACCCCAAAAGCAGATAGTATATGTGTACCAAATTCCAGGTCAATAGGTCAAACGGTTTGTAAGCTACAGGCGATTTAACATCCTTGACAGACAAATGAACAGCCATGGTAGCATATTATATATAAAGATATTGAAACTTCATTATAACTGCTCATGATTACTGATGAGTAAAACAATTCAGCAAAAAATTGAATTCATAAATAAACAAATTTTGGAGCATTTCGGGAAGGTTTTCTCCTTGGAGGAAACACAGTTATGTGTGTTTTAGTGCATTAAAAAAACACTACACCTCAGTAATGTCAAAAGGAGGTATATATAGTATTAATTTTACTGATGTGCAGGTAAGTACCTGCATTAACAAAGTTCAGAACAAAACACAGGTAAATGCAGAAGTGTAAGTCTTTTGTAATTGTTAAATTGCCAAGAAAATAATAATTTAGTGTCAGTTTTAGTGTTAGACTTTGTTGTTTTATTTCTTTGACATCTCATAAAGCACTTTGAGCTACATGGAAAAGTGCTATAGAAATGTCAATGTTGTTTAGTTAACTTATATGTTTTCTAAAGGAGTTGAAGCTACACCCTATTATAAGCACTTCAATGAATACAATCATAAAGAACAAACTTTCCAAACATATTTATTTGAAACAGACCAGATCTCTCCCTGATGTCTGTAAGGAGCGCACTCCAACAGAACTACTGGCTTCTCACCATATGCAATTCTCATGTCAAGTAACACTATTGTTCTATTATTTTTCTTTCTAATATTAAATCTAACTTTCTGTAGTCAGCTTTATGGAAGAAACTTTCTAGGTCATTAAATATATAGGGCCCAAAGAATGGACTTTTTCTTGCATTAACAATAGCCACTTGCACCCGACAAAACAAATTGTGTCTAAAGACAGCATGCTTATACCTTGTTACCCAAAGGGAGCTGTAGGACCTGTTATCTGACTTATGCATTACCACATGTAACTGCTTATTATTACTTGCCCCAGATCCCCTAGATCCCCTATTACAGAACACAAAGACTTACCAAGTGTGCTCCCAATGTGAAAGTTCCAACAGTTCAACCGGTACCAGGGTGTCTTAGAGAGCTTGGCATCTTTCTTCCAAGTGTAACTACCATGAGTGTTACTGTACAGCCACAGTTTCACATTCACAAGAAATTTCAGATCTGATCTAGAAAATTTCTATCAAAAACACAAAATATATAGAGATGTGCAAAATAAGAAATTTAATCAGTGCAGACTGAATTTTAATTTTACTTAACACTAGAATTACCAGAGCCTACAAGAAAACCTGGTTCGACTCCCACTGCCTCCAATATTTGCCATTTTCAGTAGTGAGCTGCTCTTATTGTTAATATTATACAGTTCACACATACATTTGGTCTGCGTCTAACAGGCCATGTACATTTATAGTACTATACTTGTAAAAGTTACCTTTTTTTTTCACTTCAATTCACAATCACAATACATACTACCGCCCTAGGGATCTGACGTTGTTAGCTTTTATTTGAAACTGGGAGTAACTGTAGATGTGAGTGGTGTTTTGAGGCAATAGAACTGGACATTCTCTGATCTGGAGGGAAAAAAGCTGACACATAAACGCTGCTGAATCTGCCTTCTTCGTATTTCACCGTCACTTTACTTTTTGTTATTCAGTTTTATTGAGTGTTTCTGCTCAGAGGTTGATGAACATGCTGCTTCCTGTTTCTTTGGCATCTTTTCATGTTAAAACTGTTTAAGTCAGTGTTTGTGTTGGATTTACTTAGTACGTTTTCTTTAATTTTTCACTCAAGCTGACACTTTTGTCTTCAATCTGCCTCAAGAATGATTTAAGATATGAAGAGGTAGGGGAAGTGACGGCAAAGATGGTAAGGATGAGAATGGTGCCTGTACACATGCGCCGCACAGCTGCCCTTCTGGCCACTGCCGAGAGTTGATTCCACAATTAAATAAAATAAACTAGGGGTCTTTGCCCCCTGCTCGCGCTACACGCTAGCCTCTTTGCAGTTCTGCCGCTTGCGTATGGGTATGCGGATGCACAATTTAAACATTTTTATTTTCATGGGAAATGTTACATATACATAATATAATTAACTATTTTACATTACAGTGAGTAATTAACTATATTAAAAAATAGTAAAACGTAATAATTTGAAAATAAATTATGTTTCATGTTGCTTTAAAGTTATTTGTTGCATAATACAATTTCATTCTGTTTGGCTTTGAAATTAATCCGCAAATATTTTTTTACACTTTTGCTGTAAATCTTCAGTAAAAAAAATTTTTTGAATTACATTTTCGTCAACATTGAATTGAACTTTAATTCTGTGTTTGGACTTTTATCGTGACAATGCAGCGTGTAACTGCCCGTGATTGAAATTCATTTCTTTCTCTCTATTAAGTAAAACAACTTTTTCGAACGCTTGGCTCTGAGATTTGTTAATTGTCTTTGCAAAAGCTATTCTAATGGGAAACTGTTAACGTTTTTATACGAATGGCATATCAAGATCTCCTTTGTTATCTAATGTTATCCGCGGATGATTTACTATATTAACTTTCTTGGATACATCCTTCTTTCTACAGTAATTCGTGAGGCGGAAGACCAGACGGTTGTAGATATTCTTCAGGATATTGTAAGTTGATGTTTTCATATTTCACATGATCACCACCAGCTGTTTCAGCATAGTCTATGGGTACACATTTAACCAATTTTCCATGTAACTGATGGACACTTTTGGTGTTAATTCGTTTGACTTCATCGTTTCTCAGTGCTAGGATTACCCGTGTACTCATTTTTTCTGTTAACGCTTCATGATGAAATTCTTCAATAAGATTTGGACATAATACGTCTTCATTAATTGAGAACTTAAAGTGAGGAAAACGTTAAAATTTATAAGAGCTGAAAGAGCAGGAACTGTGTCTGTCAAAAGCATTCACGCGAATGAGAGGTGAGAATATGGTTGAGAGGAGGGTGTGAAAAAATCTCATGGCCAAAGTCTCATCTTGCGGGACTTGAAATAATCTCTTGAAAAAAGTCTTGTCTCGTGCCAGAATTTTTTATATAATAGAGAGAAATAAAAAGAGGAATAACATTGGATGTCAATCATCACCCCAAAAGCAGATAGTATATGTGTACCAAATTCCAGGTCAATAGGTCAAACGGTTTGCAAGCTACAGGCGATTTAACATCCTTGACAGACAAATGAACAGCCATGGTAGCATATTATATATAAAGATATTGAAACTTCATTATAACTGCTCATGATTACTGATGAGTAAAACAATTCAGCAAAAAATTGAATTCATAAATAAACAAATTTTGGAGCATTTCGGGAAGGTTTTCTCCTTGGAGGAAACACAGTTATGTGTGTTTTAGTGCATTAAAAAAACACTACACCTCAGTAATGTCAAAAGGAGGTATATGTAGTATTAATTTTACTGATGTGCAGGTAAGTACCTGCATTAACAAAGTTCAGAACAAAACACAGGTAAATGCAGAAGTGTAAGTCTTTTGTAATTGTTAAATTGCCAAGAAAATAAAGATTTAGTGTCAGTTTTAGTGTTAGACTTTGTTGTTTTGCTCATCACTCTTTGCAGGTTTATTTTTTACAAACTAGAAAGTTGCTGGTTTATTTCCCACTTCTGTCTCCATATGTTACACTTAACCTTCCTGTATAAAACTTAATCTTCCAAAGTACCATATCCAGATTTAAGTTTTTAAGTCTAATATACAACAATAATAAAATCAGTTCTACATTTAAAGAGAATATATAAAACACTCTAAGTTGGAGAAGAGAAAGCATAAATATTTTAATTGATAACTTAAAAAAAAATATATATATACTGTATATATATATCTATACTAATAAAAGGCAAAGCCCTCACTCACTCACTCACTCACTCACTCATCACTAATTCTCCAACTTCCCGTGTGGGTGGAAGGCTGAAATTTGGCAGGCTCATTCCTTACAGCTTCCTTACAAAAGTTGGGCAGGTTTTATATCGAAATTCTACGCGTAATGGTCATAACTGGAAGCAGTTTTTCTCCATTTACTGTAATGGAGATGAGCTTCAACGCCGTGGGGCGGAGTTTCGTGTGACATCATCACGCCTTCCACGTAATCACGCAGTACATAGAAAACCAGGAAGACCTCAAAAAAGCGCTCAAGAAAACATGCATTATATAATTGAGAAGGCAGCGAAACCATATTCATGAGTTCTGCTACTTCGGAAACAAAGCACGATGTAAACCTACACTTTAAATTAAATTCATAGACAGGCTGCTGCTGGCGTTTGTAATTTAGTGCCTGCCCATATAAGGCCGTCCGTCAGCGGCAATCCAATAGCAAACTGCCACGGGTAAATATTCACGGGTGGACTGTGCTTATGGATGAGGAAGATGAGATGGTCAGGGTGGTGTTTGACACAAACTCAGCGAAACTGCGAGAGAAAGTTTTAAGTGCCAGGACTAAGGTAACATTAAATAAAGCTATGGACATAGCACGAGATGGCACCAGCACAGCTGGGAACCTTCCATGCAAGTACACCGAGTGGCTCACGTGAACTGACGCAGTGCACAGATAAAAAACAACAGTTCCAAAGAGCGCTGAACAAAAACCGAATTACACAATTGAAAAGGCAGCAAAAATATGAAGCGTCTGATAAGCATATTCATAAATGCAGCTACTGTGGAAACAAAGCACGCGGTGGAAAAAGTCAATGTCCGCTAAAGGAAGACAGTGTAAAAAAAACCCATGCATGCAGTGTGTCAGGTCTCAGATAAAGAAGAAGACGAGCTGTTTATTGATGCAGTAAGAAACGAATCGATGAATGAAACCTGTCATCTTTACAGCGATTGACAAACACGGAATGTAACTTGAACACAACACATCCTACAAATACGAACCTGATTGAAAGAAATAATGATAATCAAATCCTTGATGACAGCAACACTCAGTAACACTCACAAAACAAATACTGTATATTGACAGTCATGTTACGTTATTTTTAAAATGTTCCCTTTTCTTTTTCTACCTTTTTTAACACACTACTTCTCCGCTGCGATACGCGGGTATATATATATGTATATATATACAGTATATCCCGCTCTACATACTCGAATAATGGATACTTTATTCGCCATCAATGATTGTTTTGGTAAAGCCATACTCAGTGTATTCATTAGATGAACGGTAAAAAGTAAGAGCGAGGGGAGGATGACTCATTGAGGCATGCAGGCTGTAGTCTTGGCGTCAACTCTATCTGCATTCGCGATCACATTTGAAAAAATATATCTTTTCAAGTTCTATTTAGTCCATATGTGTCAAACTCAAGGGCAGGGCCACATCCGCCCGGCGTGTAATTATATCCGGCCCGAGATCATTTTATATACTGTATTATTGTTATTAATGGCCGGGTATATGAAGCGCTGGTAACACAATAAACTACAGATCCCATAATGCAGCGCTTCAGCTGCCTTGCCGAACACTTACCGCATTAATCAAGTCTACCTTATGATGCTGCAAGTTATTGCGAAGCTATAGTTATGCGCACTGAGTTTGCACGGCGCTTTGGTGACTTTGAAGAACAAAAAAAGTCCGTCTACATGCGGCTCGAACCTTGTGCATGTTTGGTAGCACATATCTGTGTGAGAAGCTCTTCTCAGTGATAAAGACTAACAAAACAGCACACAGGAGTCGCCTCACTGATGAGCACCTGCAATCCATCCTGAGAATCTCCACAACACAGAACCTCACACCAAACAGAAACGAACTTGTGGCCAAAAAAAGATGCCAGGCGTCCAGCTCTAAAATGACATATGAGCAAAGACAACTGAATGATTTGATTTGTTATTGCACGTAAGGCGGAGTCAACCGTTTTAACAAACAGCGTATTGCACTGATCTGAAATAGCTGTGTGTGTATATATGTAGATATGTATGTATATGTATTTGTGTGTATATATGTGTGTGTATGTATGTATGTGTGTGTATATATGTATATATATATATATGTATATATGTGTATATGTATAGATATGTATATATATATATATTTATGTGTGTGTGTGTAAATATATATATATATATATATATATATATATATATATATATATATGACAACAACACTCATCACTCACAACAGTGACAAAACAATTACATTGACAATCAGGTTACGTTATTTTCAAAATTTTTCCTTTTCTTTTTCATTGCTTCTTTAACACACTACTTCTCCGCTGCGAAGCGCGGGTATTTTGCTATATATATATATAAATAAGAAACAGGTTTACTTTTTTCTTTTATAATAAAACAACACACCACTCTAGACTTGTGACAGCTGTAAAAATTAGTCCTTTGGTTCTTAATGGGTTAAGTACACTGGAAATCTTATTTGTTTCTTAGTTTTTCATTTTAAATGGTATTATAGAACCACTTCTTGCTTTTATGATAGTTGAAATGCAGGACTAAATAAAATAATGTGTGTCATATAACAAAAGATTCAATATCTCGTTTGTATAGCTCATAATCTTTCATCCAAATATCTTCATCTGCAACATGAAACATCACACAGCTGTTACTGAATTTATTACAAAAAGCATGTGTCAGTCTGCACATGAAATAATCACAAGATATAAAGATACTCTAATTATAAACAAATCTCTTGACGGAAAGAGAATGGCGAGACTTGTAATGCAAACTGATATACACACTCAACTGCACACAAGCATCTCCTGAAAGGTTTAAAAAAAAAACAACACAAAAGGATATGACTTCTCCCAAAAAAAAAAATACTTGTCGTCTGTTTTTGCTATTCTAAGGTAACTTGTTAGAAACTACAATGTTCAGTATATCTTTATTATTTATTTGTAAAACATAGTTTTTGCAGTTTCAATGTATTTAATAGGTATAATCTTTGTAATGTGGTTCTGTAAGTATGAGACTGCCAGACAGATACTTATGGGCAAAATTCAACAGCACAATGTGAGATGAAATCAATGTGAGAGGGGACTGGGCAGTCTAATGGTCTGGAATCCCTACAGATTTTATTTTTTTCTCCAGCTGTCTGGAGTTTTTTTTTTTTTCTGTCCACCCTGGCCATTGGACCTTACTCTTATTCTATGTTAATTGATGTTGACTTATTTTATTTTCTTACTGTGTCTTTTATTTTTCTATTCTTCATTATGTAAAGCACTTTGAGCTACTGTTTGTATGAAAATGTGCTATATAAATAAATGTTGTTGTTGAAATTGGAATAGTGGAAAATGAATAAACTAATGAAATTGTGGCCATTTAAATCACCTAAATTCATGTCCTGTTCACTCAGATTTAGAGTTACATTTGAATATTACCATCTTTTGATCCCCCAGAGTAAGGTGTCTACTTTCATTAAAAAGAAATGCTTAGTATGCTGTTGTTGACACAAATCATTGAAACAGTTAAACACAATGTGCATTAACTTCAAACAGCAATTTAAAAGTCAAACCCAAGTTTTAACCACAAGATTATCTACTGTTTTTAATTTTTTTCATGTAACCTACAAGAGATTTGTATTTTGTGCTGATAGAATAGTGCACTGTACCTTTTGAAATCTCTTGGTAAAGAGATCTGTGATGATGTATTCCAATAAAGTTGTTTATATAGATATATAGATCTATCTAAACTATTTGAATTCATATTAATAAATGTACTTTATTTAATTTGAATTACTAGATGTGATCTTGAATTTGTCTGTACTATATAAAGACCTTAAGAATAAATATAAAACACATGGATGAATTGATGGAAGGATGTTGTCGTTATCTTAAGTCACAAGTTATAATTATAATGAAAGTGATTCTGTTAAGCAACATATTTGATTTCACTAGCAAATGCCAAGAAATTCATGGAAAGCTGTAGTGCTGAAGAAAATGCATAAATCAATGCATGAAAAAGGAGGTAATCGAATGGAAAAGAATGTCTCTGTAAATTTGGGAGCATAATTGTTTTATGTTTCTTGTAAACAGAATGTGTGTTAGTTTTCTGAAGAAACAAGAGAAATGGTGACTAATCTTTCATAATTCTAATAAAGTACATAACAGAAACATCCAGCACTGCACTAAAATATGTAAATGCATATATAATAAGGTGCTTGAGAAACATTTAAAGCAATCAATGCACTTAAAAGCCTATATTAGTCATGTTTAACCCTTGATATTAGATTAGATCAAACAAGCTTTATTAATCCCAAGGGGAAATTCAGATTCATACAGCAGCAGAAACATAAAACACAAAGATATATAATCTCAGGACAAATAGTACAGCCAATGAATCAATCACTACATTAATTGATAAATTTAAATTGAGCAAATATTTCAAAATGAATTTAACAAGTACTTCAGGAGGAAACATTGAATTGCCTGATACAGCAGGCAGAACAGACACCCAGAGACACTTTTTAGTACACTGCTTGAGGGAATGGAGGGGAATTTTCATGATGGCATCCAATTTTGCCTCCATCCTCTTTTCCACAACAGCTTCCAGTGTGTCCAAGGTTAACCTAGTGATTGAACAGATTTTCTGGTAAATTAGGATTTAGGAAGTGTCAAGTTTGAACGGTCTGTCTGGCAATAAAGTAAAAATATTAGAAAAGAAAATAACTGAAAAACTGATCTTAATCATGTTGTTCATAATTGGAATTGATGCAGATGTGTTGCCTTAATATAATGTTGGTAATTATTCCTTACATTTAATTGATTCACAATCATCACATTAGTGTTTACAGTCTATTTTTCATATCCAGATCAGTATTCTGAAAAAGATATTTGCTGCAATCATGTGAACCATTGGCATTATTATTAGAACAAAGGAAACACTCAAGCATACATGAGTCCACAAATGCTAATGGTGCCTCAGTCCAGTCGGTCACTTTCTAAGCCTCCCCACACTAATGAGGCCATAATCTCTGAAATTAAACTAAGGATGCACATCTTTGGTATTTGGATGAAAGTGCAGAGTACTCAGAGAAAATCCATGCAGAGGAAAACCTGCATACTTGAGTTTTTTGAACACTAAACTCTAGAGATGCGAGGCAGTCACATTAACCACTGTATTTTGACAGTCATTATAAATATAATACACTTAAAAGAGTAAAATATTCTTCTAAATTCAAGATATATTTTAGTTAAAAGAAATAAAAATTAAAAAATACTTTTAGGTTAATTATTCATTTACTCAGGAAGGATATTTAAATTTGAATTAGTGACAGGTGCCAGTCTCAATGAATGTTATTTCATCAGCTTCAGGTTTGTCCTTTCAACAATTTCTCAGGCTACTCATTCTTAATCTACTATTCTTAATTAAAATTTTCCTTGTTTTTTCAGTTAATATTTCTGTTTCATTTCATTTCCAGCTGATTTACATGATACTTTAAAAGTATGATTGGTTGTTTAATTGCTGTTCAGAGGTGATCCTTCTCGGCAATTTTCACTAAATTGGTACTTCTCAAATCCCAGTAGTGTTGGATTAGTGAAGATTTACCAGTATACTGTACATAAATTCACCTAAAATAGAACTGTAGTATTTTTACAGAATTTGGAATGCAAAGTACACCTCTAGAATCAGTTTGATGTGGGGAAAGGAGAAGACATTAGGTGTCTCATGGTAAATAGGGCAAGCTCTGTGTGAAGAGTGCTGGAAGGAGGAGGAGGAGGATGGGAGAATGTGCTGATTACAACCTGTTGCCACACCCAGCTGGAGGGTGGACTACTCAAAATATTTACATATGATTTCAGTACAGCTTTATCAAAATGCTGCCACACATACTGAAACACATACACACACTCACATATATTCAATTCGGCAGATGCGTACACAAACAAAGAAACCATGTTGTTTATTCCTGATTAATTTGTCATTTGTGTAAACCTGGAGCTTCCAAAGCACAGAGATTTAAATGCGTTTTTCTACTTCAGTTAAATATCTACAGAAAATTATTTATTTTCATTTTGGAAATGCATTGTTACATCATAAGAGTTCACATTAAAAATGCTTAATGGAATCATATGCAAACAAATCTTTTGTCCTGCAATTATGATGACTTTTAAGGGGATTGAATACTTTTGCATGCTGCTGTATAATTTTAAACTATATTCTGAGGATGAAAAATACTTATGCTATAACAATAAGCATTTAAATTTTTTAATTTTTTTTAAACAGCATATTTTACTGAATCAAAATGCAACTTCAAGTGAGTTTTTTTTGACTATCTGAAATAGCTAGAGCAACAGTAGTTTTCAGATTTCCCTATTATTTTTTATTACATGTACCGAAAAAATAAAACTTAACTATAAGTACATTTTTTTTATGTGATTCACATTTTGGTATCATCATACAATTACTTTGATAAATGCAGCTGTATTGAATTTCTTGAAGTAAAAAAATATGCAAACGTGGTCAAGTGCATGCCAGAGGAGAGAGACAGTGATTCACATTTTCCTCTAGAAATTTGCAATTCACACAGCTTACATTTCTTATCTGACGTTGTCACTTATGATGTGTTTATTGCTAAGCACCATGTTGTACAGTATGGAGGACTAAAGAATCCATCCTGAGTCACTTTTGAGAGCCCACTTTCCATCAAGATATAATTATGTTAAGGACTGCCCAGTAAGTCATTTAGAAATCCAAGGCCATTGATTCCTTGGTAGCATTTTTCTCCTCTTTTTACCTCTTATTCATCAGGCAGTGTCAAAATAACCATGGCCAGAAAGTGGAAAAAATTCAGTGCTCATGAATTGTCTTGCTAAACTAATGTTTAGATGCAGAGATCATGACGTGTAGATAAGTGAGAACAGAAATGTTACCAGTCAGACCATTTTAATTAAGTATTGGTTAAGTCCTTGCTCCTTGTGTTACCTTGTGTGAGTAAATGCCACCATTTGCTATCACTCAGCTCTGCATAGTAAAGATTCTTTGAGTAGGGTGAATTACTATATTCAAGACTCGTCAGTTCCATCATAAAATGCACTTTAAGATTTTTTACATGCCCATATTTTATGTTCTGCTACAATTTCTTGTTGATGTTAACTTATTAGGTGTTAATTTCACATTGTAGCAGCAACTTTAATAAACTTAATTTGACATCTGGATCCACTGATATTTTCAATCTACATGCTTCCATTAGGTCAGATTATCTCAAAGCACAAGGTGAGCTACCACAGCTATGCAAATGTCACACAGCTGTATTTATCAAGAGCACCAGATGACCCTAACACTCTTGGCTCTCTGATCCTCTATCTTATTTGTATTTCTGAATTGATGATCACCAACTTTCCCAAACTAAATAAAAAGAAAACAGAAATCTTAGTGAATGGCAAAAATTGATATAGGGAGGGTATTAGAAATAAACTTGATCCCTTAGGTTTAAATGTCAACTTGGAGGTGAAGATTTAGAGATAACTATTGACTCTGCCCTAAATTTTAAATCACATATTAATCAGATTACCAGGGTCCTCATGCATAACGCCATGCATAGAATTCACACCAAATCATGGCGTACAGACAAGAGCGGAAATGTGCGTACATACAAGAAAATCCAGATGCATGAATCTATGCGTACGCCAACTTCCATGTTCTTCCGGTACATTAATCCCGATCAGCATGAAATGTAACACACGTGCACATGCCTGCTGTTACTCCCCAACTCCTCCCAGAATTATGCCTCTTTGAATATGCAAATTAATATAAATAGCTCTTAAGCTCAGTGTTCTGTGAAAAGACAATGGCAAAAGCATGGGGGAAAATAGAATAAGTTCAGCGAATACCAAGTGGAGGCAAGGAAAAACGTACTGTGTTGCTTTAAGCAGTGGTATAAACAACAAAAGGAAGTTGATCAAGTAACATAGAGTGTCAGAGAAAGTCAAAAGTTCAAGTTCACAAAGTCGCACACTGCTCAAAATAAAAAAGAAGTTGCCAGATATCGAAGTTGCCATGAAAAGTCAGGTCGTAGCCCACTGTGCGAGTATCATATGAAAGCTTATTAGGGTTCAGAGAAAAGACAAAACTACGCACACAGTGGCAAAAAAAAGCTCAAAACGTCAACTTTAATCTCGAAATTTCCACTTTAATCACGTAGTTTATTTTGTCATTAAAGTAGAACATCATAAAGTTCATCTTAAAATCGTTTAATTTACTAGTTTCTCAAATTCCATTGTAACTTAAGTAGCACATTAAATGCTTTGTATTGTATGTTCTTCTATGTGGTCTACATTTGTGAATCACTACGTACTTATTAAATGAGTTTTCTCTTCCTACAACAGGACACAGAATCCATTACATTCATGATATTACAGCTCTCTGAATAAATTAAATTCTGAGATGTATATTTGATATCATTTTCATGATGATAAGAATTAAAGCATGTTATTAAACATGGGAACACGGTGGTGCAGTGATAGTGACGAGCTGGTGCCCCACCCAGAGATTATTCCTGCCTCATGCAAGATGCTTGCTGCGCTGTGTGCTACCTTCGATAAAATAATTTATTGCAGCAGTACTGTCTCTTTCAAACGTACTAACCCCCAATTCCTGTCCTTCCTTTTCTTTCTCCAAGTACCCAATCACCTCACAATCAGCTCTGTAATAGATGTCAAGCTATCTGTAAGCTTAGAATGCAGATTCTTCAAAACTTTTAAGGGACATTCTATCCATCTATCCATCCAGTGTTGCGCCAGTCTCAGCAAGAATACAGCTTGAGGCAGGAAAAATCCCTGAAATGGGATTGTGTCCTCACATTTTTACTTCGTAATTATTAACAATACAGATTAACAATCTAGATTATTTAAATGATGTTAAAATTTTATCTGTATATAATATAAAAAACATATTTTGTTGCATTTCATCTTAAAAATGATATCATCATTTTATGTAAATACATGCTTTATAAAGTGGCTCAGGTTGTGTAATATTATAACTGTATCGCAAGTTTACAGTGAGATAATTGTACTTATAGGTACAAACAGTTCTATAAGAAGCACTTGATGAACTAATTGAGTGCGTTTAGAACTCTTGGGATGAAACTGTTTCTAAACCGCAAGGTCCCTACAGGAAAGGCTTTGAAGCGTTTGCCGTATGGGGGCAGTTCAAATAGCGCATGGCTGAGGCAGCGTGTGCTTGATGCAGTATACTGATAATTCTCTTTCCGATCAGCTGCTTGAGAGCTGTGATTCCACACTCAAATACAGTGGGATAAATACTTGAGATTAACAACACTAAAACAGCTATGGTACTTAGAATAGTTTGGCCATTCCGTGGACCATTATATTGTTATGGGTTAATTGCAATCAGATGCCTTAAACTAATAAACAATATGTGGTTAATTTCAGTGCATTTGATAATGCTGCGCCAGGGATGTGCATCTAAAAAATAAAGGGAAACCACACTGGAACAAAAGCACTGCTTTGACGTTGGGTGCCACCAGTTTGCAAAACCGAGCAGAGAACTTGCGTACACCAGGGATTGAGTTGGCGTGAAAATGTGCGTGGCTTTACCCCAAGTTTAGTTTTTATACATTGTGATGTGATTGTGGAAACTTGCTTACACAACATTTTTGTGCGTACGCACTGTTTATACATGAGGCCCCAGGACTGCATTTTTTTTCTCTTAAGGAATATAGCTAAAATTAGACCTCTGATAATTTTACAAGGTGCTGAAAAATTAGTTCACTCTTTTATTTTCAGTCGACTAGATTACTGTAATGCACTCCTTACAGGACAACTTAAGAAAGACATCAATCGGTTACAGAGTGCAGAATGCAGCAGCAAGAATCTTAACTAGAGTACATCTGAGCACATTTCACCAGACTTAGCGTCATTACAATGGTTACCTGTATCACTTAGAACTTACTTTAAAATACTACTAATGGTTTACAAAGCCTTAAATAAGCTCACCCTGTCCTATAGTTTGGAATGGCTGTCCCTCTACACTCCAAGTTGTAGCCTCAGAAATCTTCAAATGAAGGTCTACTTATATTTCCAAGAGCCAACCTAAAAAGAAGTGGTAACGTGGCCTTTTACTGTTATGCACCTAAAATTTGGAATACTTTATCAGTGGAAATACTTCAGGCTAATACTGCAGAACAATTTTAAAAACTACTAAATCCCATTATTTTGTAATAGCCATTTTGTAGCTACATTTTAGTTGTATCCCTGTTAGTCTATATGACTGAATTATCATTTTCTCCAGCCTAATTGGAATTTTTTTTCCTCCTAGCCATTTCACCTTACCTTTTTTTGTTACATACTTTCTTTTATTTCATTTTGTAAAGCATTTTGAGCTTAATAAAACAGGATCACTGAAAATGTGCTATATAAACAAATGTTGTAAGTATTTAGACAACTAGATCACATTTTAGGAATCGTTGATGAAGAAATCCAAAATTTTCTTCTTCTTTTACAACTTTTGTTTTAGTTTCTCTCTGGTTTTCTTATAAGTAAAGACTCATAACTAATTAATTATTGTGGTTTTTGCTAAATATGGAAGGGAGGAATAATGTACAAGCAACTGTTTAACAGGTGAAAGACTTTGAAATATTTGTTTTAATTTTGCCATCTTGATTGCAATTTTCCACATTAAGTTAGTTAACTAGCTTGGCTTCATTAATTCTGGAAATGCATGTAAAATAATGTAATTCTTTTGGGGGTAAGTCATCCTGAGATAATACTAATATAATCTAGGATATATAAATAATGAACAGCTAAGTTTTCCAAATTCAGAGATGTACTTTCAGGAATAATCAAAAACAATCTCTTGGTGTTTTCTACTGTCTGGTTACACTATAACAGCATCTGACTGTTGGCTGATTGTGAATGTTGAGGACTCAAACACTACCTAACTATTACCAAAGGGATTTATCCAGTGCTACTTTTAAAGAATCATATTTTTGGTTAGCTTTTGCACCCTTTCAATTTTGAATAGGTTGAAAGGCTTTTTTTTCGTTAATTGCTCTCTTGCTTTGAACCCTCACTCTGAAATTATTGGTGTTATATTCAGTGGTGAGCTATGATGATGACACAGGTGCTAAAAGGTAATGCATTAGTAGGAAAATAATAACACCAAATTAAAGTAGTATGAATAAAGCTTACAACCTTTCACACAATTGGCATTGGTCACTGATTTGACAACATGAAAACCTTATTCATCCATTTTCCAACCCGTTGAATCCAAACACAGGGTCACGGGGGTCTGCTGGAGCCAATCCCAGCCAACACAGGGAACCAATCCCAGGCAGGGCGCACACTACAATTTAGAATCGCCAATCCACCTAACCTGCATGTCTTTGGACTGTGGAAGGAAACTGGAGCGCCTGGAGGAAGCCCACGCAGACACGGGGAAAACATGCAAACTCCACGCAGGGAGAACCCGGGAAGCAAACCCGGGTCTCCTAACTGCGAGGCAGCAGCGCTACCACTGCACCACTGTGCCGCCCGAAAAACCTTATTCAGATACCACTAAATAAAACATCTGAAGAGGAAAAGGCTGTAAATAGTGCAATATAGCCTTTTAGGAGCCAGCAAAAATGGTTTAGCAGCAGCCGTTTCAGAGGTACACATGTAAACACAGACATGTAATAAAGATGATAACAGTGGCAGGCAGTATTTGCTTTTTTAAGTCAGCAAAATGTAAGCCTTTAAAATGTTCAGATATGCAAACAATATAAGGGGAAAGAAATGACAGTTTAAATCATTTTCAGCAGTTAAAAATAACCGTGTTTGCTCTCTGGCTTTACTTTTTAATGACATAATTTAAATAAAGTACGGTTAAAAAACTGTAAAAAGTTATTTCTCTGTTGGTAAGAATTTGGTAACTTTTCATCAGACAACTTTTAAATTTAATGAGGATACTTCAGTTAATAAAAAAATACCCTTAAACACAGCTGTTGAATGCTTAACATATTTTTGTATAGAAAGTATCCTTGACATTCAGAAAGTATGCCTCCTAACACTTTTTCTGTGAACTGTTGTGTATTAAAAACATTTTGAAAGCTAAAATTATTTTATACAAAATATTTGCTATGTAATGATGATCACATTTTGGAATCCCTAAGTGACTGCAGTATGTTCATTACTATGCAGAATTTTCTTTACACTTTCTCTCACAGATCTATAGACAGCCAGAAGCTTGTGTCATATAGAATTCTGGCAGCTTTTCGTACAATTTATCCTGAACAAAACTACACCTACACTGCACAAGCCTTTCTGTTTCATTTCATTAAACTCATACAGTATCCCTGAGGAGCAGATTGGAGTACATGCTCATTGATTTATTTTCATTGTGCAAATATTCAGTAGAACCTAAGATAAAATTCAGAAATTTTAAATTAGCCAGTCAACCCTTTAATATGCAGGGTTTTATGCATAAATAATAAAGTATAATAAAAGTAGTCAATATATAGAAAGGAAGAGACATTAAAACATCAGTAAATGTAGTCTAACTGGAAGGTATGTGCAAGGTGGAGTATGCAGGCAGTTCCTGGAGGATGAAGGAATTGATACCATTGACTGGCCCCAAAGCACACCTGATTTAAATCCAACAGAACACCTCAGGGACATTAAGTTTCGGTCCATCCAAAGCTGCCAGGTTGTGCCTCAGACTGTCCAGGAACTCAGTGATGCCTTGGTCCAGATCTGGAAGGAGATCCCCCAGGATACCATCCGTCGTCTCATTAGGAGCCTGTCATAATGTGGTCAGACATGCATACAAGCACGTGGGGGGCCATACAAACTACTGAGTATGATTTTGAGTGGCTGCAATGAAATTTTGGCAAAATGGACTAGCCTGCCGCATTATTTTTTCACTTTGATTTTTGGGATGTCTTTGAATTCAGCCCTCTGTAGGTTGATAATTTTCATTTCCATCAAACGATGTGACATCCTTTCGTTCCTAACACATTACCTACTCCATATCAGTATAGATATCCAGCAGGATTTTTTTCCCATTGAGATCTGATGTGGTTTCAAAGTGTTCCTTTATTTTTTTTAAGCAGTCAATATATGAGAAATACCCGGTAAATGTTCATGTAGATATTTTACATACAGGTGTCCCAGGGCATCACAAACTGTTTAAAAATTAGTAAACTTCAAGTTAGAATCAAAGATCACTCCTAATACTTGGAGTAGAGAAGTTGACTAAAGGCCTAGTAAAACCACATTACTCTTAATCTCATCTCTGGGTCCTTTAGGGCCAATAAGGGCTATGTCAGATTTATCATTATTAAATTTAAAAAAGAACTTGATATCCAATGACTAATATTACAGGTACAATTCATTAAAATACTAAGGCATTTTATTTATATTGACAATAAGAACAGTAACGCCAGTATTACAAAGGTGTACAGTGCCTCTCAATTACTTTCCTCAAGTGATAACAAACAAGTAGAAGACAGGGGCAGCCAACATTGAACGCTAAGGCACACCAAGACTATCTGGTACTTCATGAAAAACAAGCTCAAAGATTGGATGAAAATTATTTATACTATCAGGATCTATAGTATATTATTATTATGTTTTTATACTGGACTATCACAACAGTTTGAAAATAAAAAAAATCTTACCCAGTTAATAACAAACTATTAATGGTATTAACAACATTGAAATATTGGGTAGCACAGTGGTGCAGTGATAGTGCTGCTGTCTCATAGTAAGGAGACCAGGGTTTGCATCCTGGGTGCTCCCTGCAGGGAGTTTGCATGTTCTCCCTATGTCTGTTGTGGTTTCCCCCTACAGTCCAAAGACATGCAGATTAGGTGGATTAGCAATACTAAGATGTTGTGTTTGTATGGGTGTGTGTGTGTGAATCTGTGTGTGTTTTCACCCTGTGATGGACTAGTGCCCTGTCCTGGGTTTGTTCCTGCTTTGCGCCCTATAATAGCTGGGATTGGCTCCAAAAACCAACCATCCCCAAATTCTGTTTAGGACTATGCGGGTTAGAAAATGAACAAACTTGAAATAGTGTCTACAGCCTGTTTCGTGTCCACAAAACATCTAATCTGGATAAAGTGGACATGAACGTAATTTTAACAATTTCCTCTACTGAGAATGGGTTGAACATGGTATTGAATAGCAAAGATAACTGTTTGTGAAATAGGGTTAATCTGATTGTTAATATCAACTTTCTGATTTGTAAAAAAGGTTCAAAGCTTTCCACAATTATTATGAGTACAGTCAGGAATTGAATTATTAAGCAGATTTAGAATTCTATCTAAAGTATTAAACAAAACCCTTGGTTTTAGCAAACATTAGAGATCAAACTAGGACAATTATTTGTTCTAACTTTTTTCACTACAACATTAGGTACTCTTTGCAGCTCATTTATATGATCATAATTCAGTCTTAGATTTTTTGACCACCATGTACACTCAACATGCCTAGATTCCCTCCTGAAACTACAAACACAATTATTTAACCAAGGAATGTATTTAGACAAACCCATATTTATTACTGTAACAGGGACTACAACATCAAGTGCAGCTTGGCAAAGATTATTAAACTTATAAACTAAATCTTCTGTTAGAATTGCCAAACTAATGAATATTCTTAATGCCAGCAGATAAGCCAGATAAGAAGCAGAGAATTTCCCTGCTGTTGTAGAATTTATAATACATAAATGAACACAGTAAGACTTTATTTTATAAGAAAACTAAACTTTAAGGTCCAGTGAAACAGCCAAATCATCAATGTATTTCATTAAGAGATTATTAAGAAGAACCCAAAACTTAAAACTAAATAATTGGTATGACTATGTTGGTTTGTAGGTTCATTATTGTCCTATGCAAAGTGAAATATTTCAGTAATACTCAAAATGTTTCCAAAGGTTCATGTATCTACTGGGGCGGCACGGTGGCGCAGTGGTAGCGCTGCTGCCTCGCAGTTAGGAGACCCGGGTTCGCTTCCCGGGTCCTCCCTGCGTGGAGTTTGCATGTTCTCCCTGTGTCTGTGTGGGTTTCCTCCGGGTGCTCCGGTTTCCTCCCACAGTCCGAAGACATGCAGGTTAGGTGGATTGGCGATTCTAAATTGGCCCTAGTGTGTTTGTGTGTGTCCTGCAGTGGGTTGGCACCCTGCCCAGGATTGGTTCCTGCCATGTGCCCTGTGTTGGCTGGGATTGGCTCCAGCAGACCCCCGTGACCCTGTATTCGGATTCAGCGGGTTAGAAAATGGATGGATGGATATATCTACTGTATGTATAAAAAGACCAGTAATTATGATTTTATTACATTTTTAGTTTATTACTGAAAGAAACTGAAAATTCAGAAATAAAACAACTTTCAGATTTTGGAGGACTATAAATTGCTACAACTAGAACTGATGATATTTACAGCAAAGGATAAAGCTCAAGTGATCTAAAGCCCCAAAAAATGTAAATATTATTTGTATGCACTATAGTAAACCTCACCCCCCATAACCCCAATTGTTCTGTAATTCATTAAAAATTTAATAATCAGGAGGTTTTAATTAGTATACTTAAGCTCTAAATTCAGCCATATTTCAGTTATAACTACTGTACATAATCGAATTCAGCAAAGAAGCTAAATCATAAATAAAAAATCTAGCATTAAAAAGACAAGTTTATAAATAATACCAGCAGGAATTTAAGTAATATGATCCATAAATTAAAATTTTCTACATGATTCTTTGAGTACAGTAGACTGTATCCATTTTTTTTTTTTTATGTAATGTTTCACTTGTGGATCTAAGAAAAGTCAAGGTAGATTTCAATGTTTAATTACTAAAAATCCCACTTTTGAAAAGTCATAATTTACTTAATGTCTAGCTAACGTTAACACATAAGTGTTTGAGTCATACTTGCTTGGACACAAATAATAACGATAATAAAGACATTATCTGTCCAAATACAAATCCCGGTTATCGAAAAGGTAAAATAACTCTCCAAACAGCCGCCATTCATCCCAGATTGAAAGCAAACAGTTTGCTGTATATTTTAATGCCTCTTCACCAGAAAAACAAAGGATTCAAGATGGAAATCCTTAAAACAGATTTCAGTTTAAATATGAGCAATACAAGTTTTGAAACTTTTAAATACGGGTAAATTATTCAGACTGCCTAGCTTTTAGTCAAAGCTGGTTACAACTTACTATTTATCCCTGTTTATGAGACCATATTACTTTTATTAAAATCAATATTTTATCTACAGAAATTAACCTAATAAAGGAGCGAGTTGGAATTCAGCTTTTCAATGCTGCTTTGAGTTCACAGACTTGTCACTGTCATTAGCAATATTGCAGGTTAGACAGATAGTACTTTATTTGTCCTAAGGGGAAAACACAGCTTTTTACAGAAGTTCAAGAAACATTATAACAAACAACACCCCCAACCACCACCCCCCCATCCGCAAACTACACACAAGAATTACATAAAAGAAGTAAACTTCTGACTTGGCTAAAGATAAGAGAGCAGTCACAGAGAGGCATTATATAAAGATGTAGTTTTGTAGGTATGAAGGTGTGCCAGGACCGTTTCTCGAGACACTTCTGTTGAATACTTGGCTAAAAGTACACAGTGCTAGTGTGTCATAGAGGGGATGTACAGCACGGTTCACAATGGCCATGAGTTTTGTCTTCATTTTCTCCTCCATTAAAGAGTACATCCCATTACTGAGTCAGCCTTCTTAATCATCCTGTTCATTCGACCACGTTTAAGTCAGTGAAAGCTCTTCTTTTCTGTGAGCCAAAACTATGAGAAGAAAGGTTATATAGATGAATGCAGTACACTAATGATCTCAGTTAGTAAAATTAAAAATGCACAAATTGGTAGTTACTTATGTGTATAATAAAGTAACCGGGTGTAAATAAGAATGCCCTTTCACACCAGATGAGTGGCTTGATCTAAGTGGCATCGAACCTTCCCTGGCAGTATTTGTAACAACTGAAAATAAATTTCTGTTCTGCCAGGGAGTAAATTAAACATAATAGAAAACACAAACATTTCAATCAGAACACTTTTAAAAAAACAAAGTATGGACTACTGAGTCTGTATATTTAGCTAATAATATACAATTGAATGTCACCATTGTCACCTGAATCAAAACGTCAAAAAAGAAGGTTCTCAGATTCTGAAGATCAAGGTATTTTGGTTTTCAAGTAGCATTTTTCTATCATTTCCTTTCTGTGACAGAAATCAGAGACATTTATTCATCTGCACATTCTTCTTTAATATTGTATTTGGATACATTTCTTTCATTTTCATCATGTACTGCCACTGTTTACCTTGCTTTAAAACCATACTTGACTCTTATTTTATATAAGCTTGACTAGTTAAAGTCAAGTCAATTTGAGGAGCACGCACTGGTACAGTAAGTTGCACACCAACTTCACGACGAAACAACTCGGGATCCCGTTTGGTAACCCCCCAGGCAGAGATGCGGCCCTCAATCTGCCACAGCTAGGTGTTATATGGGCGACCTCTTGGCCTGGTCCAGCCACTCGGGTCCCCAGCAATGAGGATCTTATGAGCTGGATCACCCTCGGGGAAACGCCCAACATGGCTGTAGTGCCGTAACTGACACTCCCTCACAATGCAGGCAATGTGCCTCATTTGGGACTCCATGAGCAACTGCTCATGCGACACAAAGTCAAACCAGCGTTACCCAAGGATGTTCCGAAGAGACACAGTACCAAAGGAGTCCAGTCTTCACCTCAGGTCACTGGATAGTGTCCATGTCTCCCAACCATATATCAAGACAGGAAGCACCAGGAACTCTATAAAGTTAAGGACTAGTTAAAGACAAATTAAAATACCTACTCTCACTCTGTCTTTAAACTTGATTGTATGCTTATTTTCCTCTAGTAAAGTCCTAGGTTATTTATAATGTCACAGATGACCGGGGACACTGCCCGGCCGGGATGCCTGGATAGTCCCCGAGTTGGACAATACTTTTCCTCGGCCACTAGAGGGCAGCCGCCTGGGGCTATTTGGGGGCCACAGGGACACAGCTGGGATGCTCTTTATGAGAGGACGTGGCCACCGCCAGGGGGCGCCCGGACAGTGAGAGAAGCTTGGATGACAGCACTTCCGCCACACCAGGAAGTGCTGTTGGAAGTTATTCCAAGGTCACCCGGAGGGCTTCCAGGTGCTTTCTTGACACTTCCGCCACACCAGGAGGTGACGTCAAGGGGAGCACCTGGGGCTCATCCGGGTCATGATAAAAGGGGCCGCCTCCTTCAAGTAGATGAGCCAGAGTAGGGAGAAAGGAGACAAAGCTTGTGAGGAGGAGGAAGGAGGTCGAGAGAGAGAGAGAGAGAGAAAGAAAGAAGAAGAAGAAAGGAAAGAGAGTTGGTGAGAGAAGGCATTGTGGTGCATTGGAAAAATAAAATAAACGAGTGTGCTTTCGACATCCTGGTGTCAGTCTGTCTGTGTTTGGGGGTGCATTCTCCACAATGGCGACCAACGTGGGGCCTACCTCCTGCTAAAAGGGGGGAACCCCGTTTTATAAATATTTTGTGGAATTAACCCCGCACAGCAGACGAAGGCGCAATTCCATCCCGGCACACAAGCCTGCGCCAACGCCACTGGAAGCGCTCGCCTTGTTCCACTCATAGGGTGGAGGGAGCATCGAAAGACCGGAAGTTCCTCCCCAAAACAAGTGCGGGATTGGACGGAGTGTGTTGTGTGCCCGCCGATGAGTACAAGAAGGTGGGACCAACGAACGTCAATCCTGGGATGCTCGAAGACCCAAGGGAGCATGCGCAGGAGCTCTGTGGCTCTGAGTACGAAAAAAATATGAATTCACCGCCGGCTGGCTTAAGTGACTTGTTGTTGGCTGTACAGGAGTTAGAGAAAGTCTTTCATCCTGTACAGCCTCTCTTACAGGTACTGCAGAACTTGACGGGTGTGATCAAGACGCTGGAGGAGACTGCGGACACACCCCTGAAAGCCGTACTGCGGTGGTTAACGCGGCGCGACGTGGGATTCTCCAGCCAGTCCGATGCTTCGGTACAGGTAAGTCACACCGGTACCGAACATGATCATAGAATCCCTAGCGAAAAGAACCCGGATGTAACGGAAGGGATCCAAGTAGCAGGGGTTCCGACAGTAGATCGGGGGACGAATACTGAGACCACAGTACAAGCGGAGACGGGGGGGTGGTGCCGGCACCCAGACCGCCCCGCGCCAGGAAAATGCGGCGCTCGTAACCCGGTTTAGAGGTATGCAAACAGCATAGGGTCCCTCTTTAATTCATAAGGGGATCCAAGCTGTTGCAGCGCTCCAGAGTAACGGGAGGCCCCGGAGGAAAACGGAGGGGTCTCCCGACAGGTGGAAACAAGGTTACAAGAGAGCGCAGGTAGTGAGAGAGCTCTCCCCGAGACAATGGAGAGCTGCCCTGAACCAGGCTGAACAGACGCAGGCACAGAGGGTGCGCAAGTGTTACAGGTGCCATGGAGTTGGGCATCTGTGGAGGCGTTGTCCGTATGCCTGGAGTAAAGATGCCATTAGGCGGCGTAGGGACGATGTCTCCGCACCTGTTTCCTGTTTTGCAGGTCCTGGACATAGAAGATGGTATGCTGGGACCCCGTCGTGGGAGACTCCTAACCCTTGCGGGACGGGCCGCTTTGCCGGATAGGCTTCAGCTGGTGAGGGGGCAGTGTCACAGATGACCGGGGACACTGCCCGGCCGGGACGCCTGGATAGTCCCCAAGTTGGACAATACTTTTCCTCGACCACTAGAGGGCAGCCGCCCGGGGCTATTTGGGGGCCACAGGGACACAGCTCGGACGCTCTTTATGAGAGGACGTGGCCACCGCCAGGGGGTGCTCGGACAGTGAGAGAAGCTTGGATGACAGCACTTCCGCCACACCTGGAAGTGCTGTCGGAAGTGATTCCAAGTTCACCCGGAGGGCTTCCAGGTGCTTTCCTGACACTTCCGCCACACCAGGAGGTGACGTCAAGGGGAGCACCTGGGGCTCATCCGGGTCATGATAAAAGGGGCCGCCTCCTTCCAGTAGATGAGCCAGAGTTGGGAGGAAGGAGACGAAGCTTGTGAGGAGGAGGAGGAAGGAGGTCGAGAGAGAGAGAGGGAGAAAGAAAGAAAGAAAGAAAGAAGAAGAAGAAAGGAAAGAGAGTTAGTGAGAGAAGGCATTGTGGTGCATTGGAAAAATAAAATAAAGGAGTGTGCTTTCGACATCCTGGTGTCAGTCTGTCTGTGTTTGGGGGTGCGTTCTCCACAATAGCTGTTTGTATTCTTTGGAACTAGTAAGTTAGCAGACTTTAAAATTCTCCTTTGAACTATGAAAAAATAGTCAAATAAATAGAATAGTCATTCTAGCATTACTAAATTCATTACATTTCCTAGTGTTCACCCTAATAACACGCTATACAAACCAATATTATTATAAATACTAGAATATAAAATGCATCAAGTTATTCATTATGTTAATATGACTACAGTAAAGTTTGTACTATACTGTATAAATTCAAGAAAATATTAAGCAACACAAATTAAAAAAAATGAACTAAGAGGTAGTTCTGAAAAATGAATAATTTAAGGCTGGCTATAAAGATGTGAAAATACTTGAGATGAGTAGGTAAAATCAGACCTTAGTGATACTTACTAAATGTCAAAATAGTTTTGACTTCAGATTAGATATGACAATCAAAGTTTAGACTACTGTCAAGGATTTTCTGAGGCTAATGATGAAATGTATTGGCAGGAACTGTGATTCAAGGTTGACATGTCAAGCTTAAGAAAGGTCTATGTTATACTGTTTAATTGTATGACGTTAACAAAATACTAACTTTTAATACATATGTGGTGGAACAAAACCATCCTGAAAAACGTAAAATTTTGTGTTACTAATGTATATTGGATTGGCAAATAATAGACACAGAATATCAAAATACTGTGGTAGTGTATACTACCAAGAATGTTATGTCACTGATCTTATTCATCTGATGTTCAGCCACAAAGTAAAAAAATCTAATTAGTGGTTTTTTACTCTTTGTGAAACTCAAAAACCACTTACAGCATATACTTTTACACAGTGTTCAGTCCAGCCAACTGTATTGTTTAATTAACTTCAGTAAAATTTCTTTTACAAAGGCACAAAATAAGTCAAGGAATTTGACCGTGCTTTAGATTTTGTGGTGTTTAAAAGACTTCAGTAAGGACCCTATCTGTGAGCTTGCAGTTTCTGTTTTGCAGTGTTGACCAAAATCTTTTTTAAATGAGGGATTAGAACATGAGATGAGATATAGAACATGAGACATGAGATATAGATCAAGGAATGGGATATGGTTAACAACCAGGAAGTGAGATAAACACTGTTGTTAAGCTAAAAATCAAGACCCAAAACTGTAGTTGAATAAACATAGAACTAAAGTCATTTTGCCAGGAACATTAGCCACTTACTGGTAAGTACTGAGTAAAGAGTCTTCATATTTATGTCAGTATGTTTAAATGTTTTAAATAAAATTGTGCTCTGTATGTCCAATGCACTGACCCCTGTGCTTCAAGTACAAAAACGGCTGTTACTTAAAATATAATGACGTGACTTGGAATAAAGTCAGTAAATTTTGCATTTTATATATATAATTTTTTTATACCACACACAATTATACTTTATAAATAAGTCCATCAACCCAGTGCCGCAGCACCAATCACCCCTTTAAGTCCAGGCCTTTTACACACTGCCTCCACTCCTCTCCTCCAAGACTTTGTCCTTCTTCCACCCAACTCCAGCCAGCATATGGAGGGAGGTGCAGCCCTTTATGTCCACCCGAGATGTGCTCCAGGTGTCTTCCAGTGACCTTCCGCCGACACACCCTTGTGTGGCGGAAGCACCGGCTGTGTACCCGAAGCACTCCGGTGTCCCGTCCTCTTTCACTCAGCACTTCCGCCACACCCGGGTCCGAAGGCAGTGAGGTGCCCACTGGCAGCGACCATGGGCCCCTACAGGGTTAGCTTCCAAGCTCCCTACCCGTGGTTCCCAAGCAACCAGGGCGGTCGCCACATGGTTTGGGAAGGCATAAGCCCTCCTCCGGTCCTCCTGGCCCCCCGGTCGCCTCCCAGCCGCTCTGATAATATATCTATACTAATAAAAGGCAAAGCCCTCACTCACTCACTCACTCACTCACTCACTGACTCACTCACTGACTCATCACTAATTCTCCAACTTCCCATGTGGGTGGAAGGCTGAAATTTGGCAGGTTCATTCCTTACAGCTTCCTTACAAAAGTTGGGCAGGTTTTATATCGAAATTCTACGCGTAATGTTCATAACTGGAAGCAGTTTTTCCATTTACTGTAATGGAGATGAGCTTCAACGCTGTGGTGGCGGAGTTTCGTGTGACATCATCACGCCTCCCACGTAATCACGCAGTACATAGAAAACCAGGAAGACCTCAAAAAAGCGCTGAAGAAAACATGCATTATATAATTGAGAAGGCAGCGAAACAATAAGAAGCGAGCGAAAGTGACATATACAACCATATTGATGAGTTCTGCTACTTGAAACAAAGCACGATGTAAACCTACACTTTAAATTAAGTTCATAGACAGGCTGCGCTGGCGCTTGTAATTTAGTGCCTGCCCATATAAGGCCGTCCGTCAGCGGCAATCCAAAAGCAAACTCCCACTAAATATTCACGGGTGGAGGACTGTGCTTATGGAGAGGAAGATGAGATGGTCAGGGTGGTGTTTGACACAAACTCAGCGAAACTGCGAGAGAAAGTTTTAAGTGCCAGGACTAAGGTAACATTAAATACAGCCACGGACATAGCACGAGATGGCACCAGCACAGCTGGGAACCTTCGATGCATGTACACCGAGCGGCTCACGTGAACTGACGCAGTGCACAGATAAAAGCAACAGTTCCAAAGAGCGCTGAACAAAAACGAATTACACAATTGAAAAGGCAGCAAAAATATGAAGCGCCTGATACTTACAAGCATATTCATAAATCCAGCTACTGCGGAAACAAAGCACACGTTGAAAAAGTCAATGTCCCGCTAAAGGAAGACAGTGTAAAAAAAACCCGTGCATGCAGTGTGTCAGGTCTCAGATAAAGAAGAAGACGAGCTGTTTATTGATGCAGTAAGAAACGAATCGATGAATGAAACCTGTCATCTTTACAACGATTGACAAACACGGAATGTAACTTGAACACAACACATCCTACAAATACGAACCTGATTGAAAGAAATAATGATAATCAAATCCTTGATGACAGCAACACTCAGTAACACTCACAAAACAAATACTGTATATTGACAGTCATGTTACGTTATTTTTAAAATGTTCCCTTTTCTTTTTCTAGCTTTTTAACACACTACTTCTCGCTGATACGCGGGTATATATATATGTATATATATATCCCGATCTACATACTCGAATAATGGATACTTTATTCGCCATCAATGATTGTTTTGGTAAAGCCATACTCAGTGTATTCATTAGATGATCGGTAAAAAGTAAGAGCGAGGGGAGGATGACTCATTGAGGCATGCAGGCTGTAGTGCGCGTCAACTCTATCTGAATTGCGCGATCACATTTGAAAAATATATCTTTTCAAGTTCTATTTAGTCCATATGTGTCAAACTCAAGGGCAGGGCCACATCCGCCCGGCGTAATTATATCCGCCCGCAGATCATTTTATATACTGTATTATTGTTATTAATGGCCCGGTATATGAAGCGCTGGTAACACAATAAACTACAGATCCTATAATGCAGCGCTTCAGCTGCCTTGCCAACACTTACCGCGTTAATCAAGTCTACCTTATGATGCTGCAAGTTATTGCGAAGCTAGAGTTATTGCGCACTGAGTTTGCACGGTGCTTTGGTGACTTTGAAGAACAAAAAAAGTCCGTCTACATGCGGCTCGAACCTTGTGCATGTTTGGTAGCACATATCTGTGTGAGAAGCTCTTCTCAGTGATAAAGACTAACAAAACAGCACACAGGAGTCGCCTCACTGATGAGCACCTGCAATCCATCCTGAGAATCTCCACAACACAGAACCTCACACCAAACAGAAACGAACTTGTTGCCAAAAAGATGCCAGGCGTCCAGCTCTAAAATGACATATGAGCAAAGACAACTGAATGATTTGATTTGTTATTGCATGTAAGAGCGGGAGTTAACCGTTTTAACAAACAGCGTATTGCACTGATACTGAAATAGCTGTGTGTGTATATATGTAGATATGTATGTATATGTATATATATGTTTATATATGTGTGTGTGTATGTATATATATATATATGTATTTGTGTGTATATATGTGTGTGTATGTATGTATGTGTGTGTATATATGTGTGTGTATATATGTAGATATATATATGTATGTATATATGTGTATATGTATATATATATATGACAACAACACTCATCACTCACAACAGTGACAAAACAATTACATTGACAATCAGGTTACGTTATTTTCAAAATGTTTCCTTTTCTTTTCATTGCTTCTTTAACACACTACTTCTCAAAGCGCTGGTATTTTGCTAGTATATATATAAAGATTGCACATGGATGCATTGAGGAGCTGAGGAATGACACCCACTGGAGCCTGGAATTCTCCCATTCCTCCCACCATAGCCTTCCAAATTGGTTTCCTCTCTGTATACGTACAAAGTAAAGAATCATACCATGAAAATCATCTTTGGTTGTGTAGATTGTCATATTGCTGTACTCTTTTTTACCATTAACATGGTCAAAATGAGTCACTTTTTCCACAAAATCAGGACATAATGGAACTTATTAATATCAGCACAGGCTATTAATTTTGAATGTATCTGGTGTTCCTTTTTCCAATTAAGTTCATTCAAAAATATTGTGAACCACAGGGGCACAAATTTGCTGCACAACACACAATTTATTTACACATGGGGGAGCTTTCTTCACTGTCCACAACACAGCATAGTACCAAATGGCACACAATGCTCAGTCCCTTCTTTTCTTCTTTTCTTGTCCACATCTACTACTTCTGACAAGCTTTGTCCTTCACCTCCCTACTCCGGCTTTTCGAGTGGTGGCTGCTGGCTGCTTTTATAAGGCACCTGGAAGTGCTACAGGTGCTCATTGACCTGCTTCTGGCAGCACTTAAGGGTGTGACGGAAGAGCTGCATCCAAGGCCTAAGCAGCAGCTGCAGCACCCCCTGGTAGTGCCCACAGAAACCAACAGGGCTGCATCAAACTCCAGCTCCCATGGAGGCCTGCAGGAGTCTGTGTCACTGCTGCAACCCAGGTGGGGCTGCCAACTAGCGACTCAGGGAAGGTAAAGCTCTGGATAGGCTCCCTCCCCTGGCTCCTGGCCATGCACCACAATATTAAGGGGTTGATTTCCTGAAAACGATATGTCTTATTGAATAAACTAATGAAGGACTGCTTCGTTTAACCCACAGTTTAAAGTGCTTGTTTGTTAACTCCTCTCCTGCATTAGTTTGGGGAAAAAAGCAATCACCAGTCAAAAACAGATGCACTAAAGTATTTTATAAACAATTCAAGTTCAAGATTATTATCATTTGTGTATAATAAATATATAGTACTAGCCGAAGGGTAAGAATAGGAACGGAAAACGGTGAGAAAGGAATTCAGTATAACAAAGGCTTAGGAAGCCACCGTCTCAGTGTAACGAAAATAGCAAGGAGCGAAACCAATGCCAATGGTCAAGAGAATACCTTCCTGTAGCAGGCTACGGAAAACATACGTAGACATATATAGATAGACGCCACATTCACTGTGTTGCCCAATTGACACGATAAGTCAGCGCGTCCGCCCTATTGCGAGTGACAAAAGTGCTGGTTTTAAACAGTATCGTTTAAATACAACAGATTTTGGCGAATTGTTTACATGCAATTCTTTATATGCATGTATACACTAATGGCAATTATTAAATAATAATAATAATAATTATTATTATTATTAAATAGTTCCTCCCATAAAAGTAACATTTCCCGGACTGTTTTCTTCCAGCTCCGAAACATTTCTAGACTTCGTCCTGTTCCTACGCAACACAGTACTAAAGTATTGGTTAATGCCAGAGTCACCTCACATATAGATTACTGTAATGGTATTTTATCTGTCATCCCACAAAAACGTCCCATCCATCACTTACAATTTATTCAAAACTAGCCAACCCGCGACGTACCATACGCTGCATAATCAGGCCAGTTTTTTAATGATTTTTAAGCACAGGGAGAAAATTAACATTTGAAAAATCAGTAATGTAATAAATCAGCAAGAAAAGCAACATTGTAACAATGCAAATATTCCTTTCTAGAATATCTGCTAGAAAATGTTGCAGTTAGATATGAAAGACGCGAGCAACGATGTCAGGTCTGTGTTCTATTTGCTCAAGATGGGAAATGGCATTGCAGATTTCCGGCCAAGCAGGATTGCAGGTGAAGGTGAAGAATAAGTCAGGCTTTCCACATTTGCGGACAATTGCCATCGCGTCTTGGTAGTACAATTGCATGTAGCTTGGACTGCCTTGAAAGGTAGAGGGAAGAATGATCAATTGTCCAGGGCGGAGGTCATGGTGATGTGCTTTCGCAGTGGCAGTATCCATAAGTCCCCTGTATTGCTCTACACGCAAATCTTCTTGATGTGAACGAAGGTAATGTAGACCCGCGCCTTCTGTTCTGACATATGCGTCAACGATGTATTGATGGAAGAGTTTGCCACTGGAATGCAAGACACTAAATGAAGATCTCATGGCAAGCCTGAAAGCATAAAATTGGAGCTGTGTGATTTGTGTTCTTTTCGCGGTTTGCTTTTCCTCAACATGGATTAATTGTGTGTGCCAGATTGGATCTCCTTAAGGGAATAGCAGTGGATAAACCATGGGATCACAGTTTATATTGAGAACAAAGATACATTTGCAAGCATCTCCTCTTGGATATATGCAAATGTCGCATTGTGCAGGAGGTTTCCCGTCTTCACCTACAAAGATAGCAGCAACATCAGTTTGACAGGATGGGGCATTATACCTTCTCATATCCAGACCTGGATTTTCCATGAACACCATTCGAACAGCAATAACAGGGTTACCGTGAGTGATAATGTCATGTATTTGCATGTAAGACTTTGCGAAGGGATTAACACTAGAATTACCAGAGCCTACGAAAAAACTTGTAAATCCATCCCACCTTAAATCGCTTCTTAAATCCCTTCACACCTCTCCACCAGCGTCCTTTGTCCTCTAAATGTGCTGATAAAGAGAAGCTAGAAGCAGCCAGCTATTCTATCCCCCCACCAATTTAGAACGTGCACAAACTTCTCCCAGCTCATGCCTTGATTGAGTATCTGGGAGTGAAGTGAAGTTTTAGAGTGGAAATAATAGATTGTTATTTGGAACACACAAATTTAATGTCTTTTCCGTTTCTACAGTAATCTGTGTAAACACATTGTTAAAACAGAAATGTTTTTTATATTCTAGTAGTAGATGACAAAATGTAGGCATAAACTATATAATGTATGAAGCCTGCAGTCCAAATGTCAAAGAAACATTTTCACAAAAGGTACAAATATAACACAACAATTGCGCTTTTATTCAAAAATATAACTGCAGAAACAAAAAGCCTCTTTAACATGTGACATTGACACCCATTTATTATGACTGCCTCCGTAGTGCAATAGAATCAGCTGCCGACTGGGAATCAAAAGGTTGTGAGTTTGATCCTGCACCACTCCATTTTGAGAAGTAAACTGCTCTTACTCTTACTATTTTAGAATAAAAGCATACATTTGATTTCAGTCTGTAACAGCCGATGTAATTTATGATACTTGTAAAGGTTAGCTTTGTTTTTTTTTAATTCACTTTTCATTCTCTCAGTCGCGTTCAGAATCAATCCATACAACCCCATCTGACACGGCTGTTTTCACATAAAGACGTGCTATAGCTCTGCACGCTGGCAGAGAGGTGTGAAGGGATTTACAAAGCGATTTAAGGTGGGACGGATTTACAAGTTTGTTCGTAGGCTCTGGTAATTCTAGTGTTAACCTGTCGTAGCATGTTGTCTAGTTGAAGCAACAAAATGTAACTGCAAGCGGTATAACATTCCATTTGCAAACATTGACTGGTAGCCTCAGCAGAATCGAAGATATATAGCTGCCCGTATTGTGGTGACGTGTCAGGATTGTATTTGTTATATAAAGGAGAGACCTGGTGATAAATTTGACCATAGAATCTGAAAGCATATGGTCCTTGTCCAGATGGTTGAGCGATGTGTGCGCCCATTGACGTGAAAGCTAAAGCAGAGTTGTATTCCCTGATATGATCACAGTAATTTTGGGACAACGGTTTCTTGCCAGTCAATAGGTCCTCCAATAAAAGAGGGGTTTTGGATAGTGGTGGCAAAGACAATTTGCCAGCATGACAACACTTAGTGTAATGTCCGGATTTGTTGAACTCTGCTGGCCAATAAGAGCATTGCAAGAAGCATATAGTGCGGTAGGTAGGCCAATGTTATGTTCTTGGATGGCGTGAATGGCAGTATCTAGTGAATGAACGATCTAGTGCTGTGTTGACACTGAAGGGAATTGGAATGAGTTGTGTCGAAGCATTGCTGGCAATGATCACATTGCATAATTAATTCAGTGGAGTGTGTTTTTAAATGCATGTTGAGAAATCTCTGCACTCGGAACATTTTTGAACAAATCGTGCATTCAAAGATCTGTTTGGAATGTGTTTGTTCAGTGGAGTGGGTGTTTAAATGTGCTTTGAGATATTTCTGGCGTGTGAAGGTTTTGGAGCAGTGTTGACACTGAAAAGAATTCATCAGGGAATGTGTTTTGAGATGGTTAGTAAGGTATCTGTGTGCATGAAAGTGTTTGCCGCAAATTTTGCATACAAATCTTTGTGTGGAATGGATCTGCATATGGTTGTGGAGTTCCAACTCACCCGTGAAGTCCTCGGTACAAAATGTGCAATTGAAGGTCAGAGTGGAATGAGTTCGTAAGTGTTTTTTGAGAGCGTGAGTTGTCTCGAAGCATTGTTGGCAATGTTCACATTGCATCATTCGGTTAGTGTTGCGTTTTTTTAAATGTGCGTTCAGATATCTGTGCACTTTGAAGCTTTTGGAACAAAAGGTGCATTGAAAGTCCTGTGTGGAATGTGTGTGTTCAGGGGAGTGTGTCTTTAAATGTTTTTCAGGAAGAGGAGAGTGGGCAGGTGACGTCACATTAGTGTGGCGAGCAAGTGGGTGTGCATCCTGTGTGCACATACCGACAGAGTCAAAAGATGTCACCAGAAGGTTATCACGTGGGTATTTGAGAGGCATGAGAACCTCGTAATGCCCATGATCCAAAGGACCGCTAAACAGCAGGGATATGAAGAGACAGTGGGCCGGATTGTAAACTCGAGGAGAGGCATGAGGACGTTCTTAGAAGTAAATGCTGATAGTAGCTGGAAGGATTTGGGACATTGCTACAATTTCTGCCTCGACACCATAGACTCCGGATGTATTCATGTAGTCAGCGTATTGTTGAGCAGACTGCATAACAATGCCTCTGTGACCAACAACAATGGAGACCACGTCACCGAAGTTATCCCAATGTTGGCAAACAAAGCTAACAGCCATGTTACGAAGTTTGAGAGCAACAAATGCGTCAATGACATTTTTCCAAAAAACCCCAACTGACAGAAACAAACAGTTACCTGAAGCAGGAATTTAAATAACATTGAAAGAAGTGTTGTTTCCATGAAATACATTTGAAGCGGTAGCCATGGAGGGCAAAAGAATAGTCAACAGGGCTCACAGCTGGATTTGGACCGCAGCACAGACCAAAGCGAGTGAGTATGTGTTTGATTTAGCGGGCAGTGGTCTGAGGTGCGTTCCCAAGCAAGTGGGAGGAGGGTAGAGTTTCTGGGCGGGCTTCGTTGTTCCTTTCGCATGGTTTTTCATGGTGGACGTGGTCGGGTGTCGAAACCGAAAAGAATAATGAATAGTCAACGTGGCTCAGACGTGCATGTGAACTCCTAGCACAGACGAAAGGGACTAACTGGGTGGGCGGTGATTTTTTGCGTCCGGGCACATGGGCAGGCAGTATGAATGCCTAGAGAGCGAGGGTAGACGCGGGGCGGTGAAAAAGGAGTGTTGGTGGGCAGGGAAACCGTGTTCGTGCAGGAGCATCCAAGCAGACGCATGTTTGTCGTTGATACAAATTGCTGTATGTAGCGTGTAAAACAGTCTGCTATGGTGCATGCGGTCGTGCGTCGTAACCGAAAACTCGTTTTTAAAGACTGCTGACTTCATTGTGTTTTAACTTCAGTTGTAAAGGATTTTTTTAAGCATCCCATAGGATACCCCTCGCAAACCGTTTTACACGCTGCATATGGTGATTCACCTCCGCGAGAAACTTTCCTCTATGAACAGTCAACGTGGCTCGGAGGTGCATATGTGGCCTCTACGACAGACGAATATAAATGAAGAAGGTTGCAAGCAGTAAGGCCCTCATTTCACCACCTTCACATGATCCATCCATTTTAATATGCTGTTTGGCAGTGTTTGATCACTTCGAGCCTGTCACTGTCCCCTTTTCAAAGCAGCTGGTTTCCAGAATGAAGCCACCTGGCTCCCCCCTTGATGTTGTTCCTCCTCGACTTCGTAAATAGGTCTTTTCTACCTTGGATCCTTCTGTTTTTACTATTATTAATAGTAGTTTAACCTCTAGTGTAGTGCTTAAACATTTTAAACATGCTGTTGAGCAACCTCTGCTGAAAAAAACTGGTCTCTGTTATGTCAAACTTTAGGCCTATTTTCAAGCTACCTTTGTTTTCCAAACTTTTGGAAAGTCCTTCCTGGATGAACATGCAATTCTGAAAGTGTTCCAGTTTGTTTTTAAAACTCACCACAACACTAAGTCCACTCTGTTAAGGGTTTTTAATGATATTCTTTAATAGTGGACTCTGATGACTGTGTACTACTTATGCTTCAGTTTTTGTGTCAGCATTGATGGTTTTACGTCCACCTCTGTTGCCCTCCTCTGGGGGGTACCACAGGGCTCCATCCTGGGACTTCTTCTGTTCTCCTTGTACCTGCTGCCACTTGGTATGATTTTCTGGAAACATGGCATTTCCTTTCATCTTTATGCAAATGACTGTCAGGTTTATTTCCCTCTGAAGCATCCTTGTTTCTGCTCTGTCAAGTCCCTGCTTGATTGTCTTATTGACATATGGAGTTGGATAGCATTAAATTTTCTAAATTTTAATGAGAACAAGACAGAAGTCATGATATTTAGACTCAATGGCACCAGCGGGACCCCCTGCATCGACCTTCCATTGTGGCTCAAATTGAGAAATCCATGATCACAAATTTAGATGTGAAAATAGATTCTACTTTAAAACTTGATAGCCATGTGAACACAGTGGTAAAATCTTGCTTTTTCAAGTTGAGGTTGGTGTCAAAAATCAAGCCTGTTTTCTTTAAGTGCCATCTTGAAACAGTGAATACATGCTTCTATAACCTCTCCTCTAGATTACTGCAATGCACTTCTTTTTGGAATTAGCCAGGCCTACATTGCTCATCTACAGCTGGTACAAAATGCCGCTGCTTGATTTTTAACTGGTACAAGCAAGCATGAGTATGTTACCCTGATTTAAGTATGACACCCACTTTGAACCACTGCTCAGAAATTTAAAGGTTCTTGAATATCACAGATTATTTGTTGAACTGTTGTCCGATCAAGTAAAAGAAACAGGTTTACTGTTTCTGAAGATAACTTAGATGCTCATAGTCTTGCTCAGTTTCTTGAGTGTTTCAAGGCTGACAAATTTTGCCAAGTTTGTCTAGCTTCATTGCAAGATATTGAGACCAAAGAAGCTAAAGAATTTTATTTAAGGACTCCTGAAGAGCACCACAGGTTTAATTGCAGACATTCACTGAAAATCAGCATCTTACATCTGTTAGTGGTGTCAAATAAGATTGGGTTTTGTCTAAAACCTGATATACTGTTTGAGGGCATTGTGCCTTTTGAGTTTTCATTATGTCTTCAGAAATTGATTTCAGACAAGTATTTCCCCCTGAATTGGCATAGTCATAAAACATTTCCTTAGGCAAAAACAAAGACTGCAAACAATTCTAAAATCTTAATCTTTCAATAAAGAAAAAGAGGCAACAGACATAAAAATTTGCAGTTTTTAAGATTTCATTTCTTTATTGGAGCCATAGTACCTGAGGGAAATCCTCATGAGTTTAAAAGACATAGTTGAACTTTCTGTTTCTTCAAACTTCTCAGAAGAAACTAAGTGCTGCATTGGAACCAAAGTTTCAGATCATTGAGTTTTGCTGAAGGAAGTGTTTCCCATTGTCAGCTGTGGAAGAAATTAAATTTGGAGATATATGAAAGAAATCTTATCCTCAACAGGACCTCTTAAAGTCAGGAAACAGGCAGGAGTAAATTTGTTCTATGTGTCTTTATTATCACTTTATGAAGAGGGAGCATTCATCACAGCAGTCTGGTATAGCATGGTCAGAAGACTCAAAAAGTACAGGTTTGTACCATACTCTGATTGGATAAAAGACATGAGGAGCTTTTGCATAGAACCCAACCAGCCTAAAATAAGCATCTTATAAGCTCTTGAATTCAGCTCTTATTCTGTTACGAAAACTGTATACATTACCAACTAGCAAGTCTTACTAGGTGTACATAAGAACATTACATCAGCCAGTTTCTTGAATTATTCCCTGGAAAATTCTGCTTATTTACCTGAGCATTTCAGCAGTCTCTTCATGAAATTTTAAAACAACATTTTATATAGTTCAATGTGCACTACAAACCAACATACTTAACTACTGTTACTTCTTAATTATTGTCTAACACAATCTAAAACACATAACACTACCCCAACCTAATTTGTTGTTTTGATCCATTAGTTGATTTTTGGATAATAAGGTTTGAAGCCAAGCACGGTTTTTCATAAAAGTAGTGCAAGATGTACATAACTTAAAAACTATTCTAAATACATTAACCATCAAACATCAACTCATCGTTACATAACATTTGGATTGCCCAAACTTTTTCAGGTCGACGGTGCATACAGAGAAAATAGATAAAATAAAACCACAAGAGCTACAGTTAAAACAAAAAAGATGTATGTTTCTCTAGCCTTTATTGTGCACTTGTATGGGGCAACATAAACAAAGAAAATGATTGTTGCAATTGGATTTCCTTTTGGACTACCAGAATTTGGCAAAATCTTAAACTGTGTTGTTGATGGCAGTGAGCTCTCTTTCATTAATGAAGAGAGTAGACATTTGGTATTTGGAATATCTCAGAGCTTATGAAGTTGTTAGGAAGGCCTGTCCAGATATTATAACTATTCTTCCTCAGCACCTTTCTGATTTCTATCCACTAACTCCCTACTATACTGGGGGAAGACTCATGGTATCTCTTGACATGCCCTTACTTCCCTAGGTATTTGACCTCTGAATTGTTATGTGAAACTGCTAAAAATGCATGAATAAATTTGATATTTGTGGATTGATTGATTGAGTTCTCATTTATCACCAGCTTAATTATATTGTAATGAAGCAATTGTTCTTTTACAATTACTGAGATTTTCCTATACTGTTTTTCTCAAAAGCTAAAAACCGCTACAGTGTTGTTGCAGGTAATTCTTGCTCCATGCAATATCAGAAAAGTATTATGCTCTGACAATGCATCTACCCCGAAGACCTCTTTGTGAGAAACTGAATATAAAGAGTGGATTCACTTTACAATATGAAAATCTTAATTTCAGTAATGAACTTTGTAATTTAACATGCATTAGTAAACTTCCAGCAGGCCAGGCCACCTTAAAGATTTTCTGGAACATTTTAGTCACACCACTAGAAGAAAACACTGTAGGTACTGCTAGTCTTTCATGTGACTCGTTTTTATTGTTTCAATGATTTAATAAAGTTGAGCCCATAGGCGATTTTAGATGGGGGCCAACAGGGGCCACTGCCCCTGTAGAAGTGGCTCTGGTCCCTGTTATGGCCCTGAGCTGAATTACTTGCGGTGATATGCGCTGGCACGGAAACCAGAACTAACATGCAGGAGCGTTCCACACGGACTCTAGGGCGTTGCACGGTCACTCTTTTGCCTGCACGTTTCGGAGCAGAAGAGGAAAAAAGGAGGAAGAAGACCACTAGCGCAAATTGTTAAAGCCGACTTAAGTGAAAAGAGGTGAAGAGACCAAGGTAAGCAATAGGATTCAGTTTTGTAACTTCAGTATTTGGCACATTTTCGCATGTTACTGCTGTCGTTCATTAGAATGAAATCCAGCTTCATTGTTTTAACATGCGCCAAATCCAGTCCCTACAGGGTTAGGAACTGATTTAATTTTTTCCATTCATAATTTTACTTTAACAATAAATTAAAAATGAAGGTGTTGCACTTTTAGCTTCAACCATAATGAGATAGGATCACAGTTTTCATTATCTATTGCTTTCTCATGGAGCTGGGAACATCATCAGTTGACATGAAAAGAAAAAAAGACATTACATCCTTTTTTTGCCCCTGTTAGCAAAGAACAGCGTAGAGAGAGAGAGGATGAAGATCATGAGGGAGCTGAGGAGCAGGATGAAAGAGAGACAGAGCAGTTAGTTGGAGAGGATGCAGAGAGTGAGGGATCAGAAACAGAGACTGTCAATCCTGAGAGTGAGGACGAAAACACAGGCTGTTTGGGAGAGAGTGAGGAACAGAAAGAGGGACAACCAGTGGATCATCCATCATGTGCACCATGTACAGTACCATCAGGTTTGTGATGCTGAACAAACCTGTGTGTTTGTGAGTGTCGTGTGATTACAATTCATACACTGTGAAGTGCGTTGACTATTGATCTCTATTTAATTAATAGTAATGAAAAAATAGTAATAAGTTAATGATGATGAATTAATATTGTTCTCAGTTACACCCTCATGTTTACTCTACATTCATCTCTTTTCAGATATCAGCAAGTGTAAGGATGATCCACCAGTGCAGCCCAATTTGAGGACATTTCCGACCACATTAATGGGGGACAGGAGACGCAGCTTCCAGCCAAGTTGGTATGAAAGTTATCCTTGGTTTGAATACTCTGTAAGTATGGACTCTGCCTATTGTCATGCGTGCAGACATTTCAGTCTACCAAATATGTCAGGCATTGTATTTGACTCACCATTTGGCTTCAGGAGCTGGAAAAAAGTAACTGAGAGGGGAGTGAGGTTTTCAGTACATGCAAAATCTGACAGGCACAAGCAAGCAATGATAGCATGGGGGGACTACCAGAGGGCTGTGAAAACTAATACAACATTGGCAAATATCCATAACAAGGAAGACAGTAAAGAAGTTAAAGAAAATCGTGAATATATTAAAACAATTGGTGAAGTGATATTGCTTACAGCCAGACAAAATATAGCGCAGAGAGGACATGATGAGTCTGAGGAATCAAATAACAAAGGCAACTTTAGGGAAATTCTTGAAACAGTTGCAAACCATGATGCAGCAGTTAAACACAGATTGACAACCATTCACAACGCAAAGTACACAAGGAAGATAATTCAGAATGAGGTTCTGGATTGTTTGGCAGAAATAGTCCATTCTGAAATTGTTGAAGAAGTAAAAAATAGTGAATATTTCAGCATCATGGCAGATGAGACAAAGGATGTTTCAAAACAAGAGCAGATTTCATTTGTACTCAGGTACTATTATAATGGAACCATCAAGGAGAGTTTTCTCCATTTTGAATCTGCTGAGAGACTAGATGCTGTGGGACTTACTGAAAATATTGTCCACTTATTGTAACGCCATGGTTTAGAATGCAAAAACAACCTTATAGGCCAAGCATATGATGGTGCTGCTGTAATGAGTGGTAAGCATTCAGGGGTCCAGGCTAGAATCAAAGAGAAAGCTAAATATGCCTTTTACATCCACTACAGTGCCGACTGTCTCAATTTAGTGCTACTTGATGCAATCAAAGCATTCCCAGAAGCAGACAAATTCTTTGCTCTGTTACAGAGTCTTTATGTTTTCACTTCTGGCTCATATGTGCACCCCAAATGGCTGGCTGTACAAAGTGAGATGTGTGGCAGCACAAGGGAGCTCCAACAATTGAGTAACACATAATGGGCATGTCGATTCATAGCTCTACGCAACATAATGGACAGATTACCTGCCCTCAAACGTATCCTGCAAGAGATGGCACAAGAGCGCAGAGGACTAAAAATCTTCTGTGGCCTGTGGTCTTCTGGCCCAGATCGGCCAAGAATTTGTTGTGCATCTAGTTGGATGTAATCCGTGACGGGTTACATCTGAACCGGAGGGGCACCGATGTATTGGGGAGGCGTATGTGTAGGCTAGTCGAGGATTGTTTAAACTAGGGAATGGGGGGGCAGGGAGTTTAGGACAGGCCAGATTTAGATCTATATATGGAAGAACAAACAATGGTGTAGAAATAAAAATGCATAGTAATGTAAATTCTAAGCAAACACGTAAATGTAGAAGGATTAACGCATTAAAAATAGCTTGCCTTAATGCTAGAAGTATCAAAAATAAGGTAAGTGAGTTGGAGTTGTATGTAGCAGAGCATAATTATGATATTATAGCAATAACGGAAACCTGGCTAAATAACAAAGATGGGGATGAGTGTAACATAGAGGGATACACATTTTTTAGGAAGGATAGACAGAACAGAAAAGGAGGTGGGGTTGCTGTTTATGCCAAACAGGAATTAAATGTAAGTCATCTTCAGTTGGATGATGAGCCCCATCTTAGTGAGGACATGTGGCTTCGCCTGGAAAATATTTGAGAAAAAGGTCTTATTTTAGGAGTGTGTTATAGACCACCCAATTCAGACAGTAATTTCAACACACATCTTTTAGTAATATCAAAAGGCAAGTTTACAGGGGATATTATAGTCATGGGGACTTTAATTATCCAAATATTAACTGGGATAACCTTACAGATGGAGGAGCACAAGAGCAGGAGTTTTAGAAGTAATCAGCGACTGTTTTTAACACAGCATGTTAAAGCACCAACAAGGGGTGAAGCCTGTCTGGATTTAGTATTCTGTAATAATCAGGATAGAATTGAGGGTGTAGAGGTGATTGAACCACTAGGGTCAAGTGACCATAATGTAATACAATTCTCAGTATTTTGTAAGAGTACAGATGCAAAGACTAAAATTGTTAAGTTGAACTTTAGTAGGGCTAATTTTGAGCAGATGCGACAAAGTCTAAGTAGGATAGACTGGGATAAGCTTTTAAATGTGGAGACAGTCGAGGAGCAGTGGAACAGGTTTAAAATGTTTTACATGTAATGCAGGACAGATACATACCTAAATTTGGAAGTAATAGGAAACTAAAAAACTCCACGATGGATTAATAAAGATTTAAAAAGAAGTTGCAAAGGAAAAACTGCTGTATAAGGCATATAAGACTAATGACTGCAAAGAGAACGTAGCGTATGAGAACATGAGGGCAACCATTAAGAAGGATATCAGAGAGGCTAAAAGACAGTTGGAGAGGAATATAGCAGATAAGGCGAAAGAAGACCCCAAGAGATTCTTTCAGTATTTTAGTAGTAAAAGAACAGTTAAGGAGGAGGTCAAGTTCATCAGGAATAGTAAAGGGAATTAAAAGATACAGACAATGAAATAGCAGATGCCCTAAACTTACATTTTTCTGAGGTGTTTACAAGTGAGCAAGTGGATAACCTGCCAGAGGTAAACACAACTACTAAGGAGGTACTGAGGGATTTGGAAATTGTAGAGGGAGAAGTGCTGCTCAGATTAAATAAGATGAAATCAAACAAATCACCAGGCCCAGATAATATTTATCCTCGTGTTCTTAAGGAGGCTAGTGAGTACATATATAAACCCTTGACACATATTTTTAGGAAGTCACTGTGCACTGGAGAGATTCCAAAGGACTGGAAAATGGCAAATATCATCCCATTATATAAAAAGGGTGACAGGGCAGATCCAAGCAACTATAGGCCAGTAAGCTTAACAAGCATCACAGGAAAATTAATGGAAGGAATTATTAAGGATAAGATTGAGCAACACATGGCAAGGACAGGAGTTATTCTGAACAGTCAGCATGGGTTCAGAAGAGGGAGGTCGTGTTTTACTAACATGTTGGAATTCTATGAGGAGGCAACAAAAGGATACGATCAAAGTGGAGCTTATGATATTATTTATCTGGACTTTCAGAAAGCATTTGATAAGGTGCCACATGAGAGGTTGGGCATCAAGTTAAAAGAAGTGGGAGTTCAGGGTGATGTTTTTAGATGGGTGCAGAATTGGCTCAGACACAGGAAGCAGAGGGTGATGGTGCGAGGAACCTCATCAGAACTGGCTGATGTTAAGAGTGGTGTTCCACAGGGGTCAGTGCTAGGGCGCTGCTATTTTTAATATATATAAATGATTTAGATAGGAATATAAGTAACAAGCTGGTTAAGTTTGCAGATGATACCAAGATAGGTGGATTAGCAGATAATTTGGAATCCGTTATATCATTACAGAAGGACTTGGATAGCATACAGGCTTGGGCAGATTTGTGGCAGATGAAATTTAATGTCAGTAAATGTAAAGTATTACACATAGGAAGTAAAAATATTAGGTTTGAATACACAATGGGCGTCGAAAATCGAGAGTACACCTTATGAGAAGGATTTAGGAGTCATAGTGGACTCAAGCTATCAACTTCCAACAGTGTTCAGAAGCCATTAAGAAGGCTAACAGAATGTTAGGTTATATAGCACGATCTGTGGAGTACAAGTCCAAGGAGGTTATGCTCAACCTTTATAATGCACTGGTGAGGCCTCATCTTGAGTACTGTGTGCAGTTTTGGTCTCCAGGCTACAAAAGGACATAGCAGCACTAGAAAAGGTCCAGAGAAGAGCGACTAGGCTGATTCCAGGTCTACAGGGGTTGAATTATGAGGAAAGATTAAAAGAGCTGAGCCTTTACAGTTTAAGCAAAAGAAGATTAAGAGGTGACATGATTGAAGTGTTTAAAATTATGAAGGGAATTAGTACAGTGGATCGAGACTTGTATTTTAAAATGAGTCATCAAGAACACGGGGACACAGTTGGAAACTTGTTAAGGGTAAATTTCGCACAAACATTAGGAAGTTTTTCTTTACACAAAGAACGATAGACACTTGGAATAAGCTACCAAGTAGTGTGGTAGACAGTAAGACGTTAGGGACTTTCAAAACTCGACTTGATGTTTTCTTGGAGGAAACAAGTGGATAGGACTGGCGAGCTTTGTTGGGCTGAATGGCCTGTTCTCGTCTAGATTGTTCTAATGTTCTAGTTACGCTCCATAAATTGTTTGGGGAAACAAAGCTTCTGTCTGAAATGCTGCAGTCATCAACTGTTGACCTCTCAAGAGCGGCTGATGTAGTGCAAGGTTTAGATCAGACTTTGACAGATTTCAGGCAGGAGTCCTTTTTGATAACTTGTGGGATGAAGTACTGAACATTTGTGAGTAATGTAATGCTGCCACACAATCGGTGGCAAAACAGCAAAGGAAGACAAGCTCCAGACTCCGTGAGTACCACATACTAAGCTCAGTTGGTCAGAGGGAGCTAGATTGTGACAAAGAAACATATTGTTCTTCCTTTTATTATCCTGTCATTGACTGCATGCTTAGTGAACTGAGCAGACATTTTCAAAGACCAATTGTGAGCTGATGAGCAGTATCCGATCTTTTAACCCCAAGAGTGATGCATTTTTGAAAGACACCACCTTGTTTGAATTTGGTTGTCTTTATGATGCCAATATTGATGACCTGGGGCATGAACTGCATAAGTTCAAGAGACTTTTGGAAAGAAAAATAAAGAGCAATGTGATTCAAAAGCCATCTGATACAAAGCCATACAAAGAGGTATTTTACGAGCTCTTTAGACTATGCAAAATAGCTGTTGCGCTCCCAGTGAGTTCTGCCACTTGAGTTTCTCCACATTAAAATTAGTAAAAATCTACCTCCGGTCTACCATTATTGATGAGCGTCTTAGTAAACTAGGGGTGCTAAGCATTGAATCTAGAAGAGCTAAGGCTTTGAACCTTGATGCATTTGTGGACTGTTTTGCAAGAAATCATAAACGCAGAATACTGTTACTATAATGTTACAGGCTACTGTGTTGCCAGTGCTAGAGGATGAGAGATTATTGAACTGAAAATGTGAGTGCACATTTAAGTTTCATGCTGTAAAAAGTCATTTTATAACAAAATAAATACATACCTACATAAAAAGAAAAATATCTTGCATACAAAATAGAGAAATGTTACTGTACAAAAAGTAAAATTTGTTTAAAGGTTTATTGTGCATATATACAGTATGTGAAATCTTTTGTTTGAAATTCATTTCTATGTTTTATTGTTAAGTGTTCAATTCATTTTGTTTATGCTCCAAATAAATTCACTTAATATATTAAAAAATTAAAATTGCCCTTTTTTATATTTTATTTTTTTGTTCTGTGTACCCATGAAAAACACTGGCCCCACCCTGCGCCCTGGTAAATTTGGTCTGGAACCGCCACTGTTTGTATTTTTATTGTAAATGTTCAATTCATTTTGTTTGTGCTCTAAATAAATACACTTAATATATTAATCAATTAAATATTGCCCTTTTTTTTTGTACTGTGTCCCCATGAAAAAACAAATGGTAAATTTGGTCCAGAACCGCCGCTGGTTCTGCCATGGCCCAAGGAGTTTCCAAGTCCCAAGTTTTTTTTGGAGTTTTCACTTTGTCTCCAGAAAACAATTGAGTTATATGAATAAATAAAAACTCCATTGGAAGTCAATTGTGAAATGAAAATGGAGATATTTTGCAAAGTTTCAGAGGTAATGTTTTCATACAAAGTCTACCCAAATTAGTCAAAATATGACAAAGTGTCTGTAGTTTTGATTTACAAGCATCCTTGTCTCACTGAGGCCGCAAGCTGTGGCTTGGATGTAAAATAAGTACTCAATACAAGATGAACAGCCTTTGGCAAAAGCATATGGTGGCTGTGCAGGTAAATGTGCAGAAAAGGTGATTTGGTTCTCCCAGAGGTTGCTTTTGGAAAAGGTAAATTTCTTGAGGATGAGATTCTAGAAAAAGAATCTAGAAAAAGAAAAGCAGCAACTTGTGGATGAAGTGAAAAAGAAAAATTTGAACCTGGACACAGTCAACACCAAAATGGACTTCCTTATTTCCCTGAGAAGAAAAAAGATTATCATTGATGAACCACTGGTTTCTGGGCTTTTCATAGAGCAACAGGTGAGTTTTATCTAATTTTACAATACAATTGCTGGGTGGAATTGCTAGGATCTTGAAAATAAATACATTGTTAACTTCTGATTTTTGTGACATGTACTGTATATGCAGAATTTTGTCACATTACCCAGGTGCAACTGAAACATATCTGCCATCCTTGCACAAGTATGCGACAGCTCTGATCAAAATATTCAGAGCAAAAAGTGGCAAGACAGCATTTGAATTAAAGTCCCTTTATAATTACTAAATGAACAGTTACCTAATAAGGATCAGGAAAGAATTTTTTTGCAGTTCATAGTAATTTAAACTATTTGTTTATAAGGGTGCATGTGGCACACCCATATACTGTTTCCAAATGCATGCAGCAGTTACTTGTTTTGTAATTTCTAATATAATGTTCAGTTATTTAAAATTGTACACAACAAATTGCTATGCCAACAGGTAATGCTTAAAAATAATTTTCTTATCTGAAAAATCAGTGTCTTTCCTAATCTGAACATATGGATAGAAATAAATGAAGACTAAACTGATTAGATAACTTGGGTCAGATATCTTAACAGTGCATTCTACACCTCATTATTCCTAACTTTAAAATGGGATTTAAAAATGTATTTATGGAACAAATTAAATTACACTCTGTATGTTTGTATTTGAGTCATTGGCACTGCACATTTTCATACCAGTGTCTTTGACTACAAATTCATAATGTATTAATTTACAGTCCCTCTTTAGTGGTGAAATAAGTAGAATTCCTTGTTAAATCTATGGTGTGACCATCAACTTGGTGGTGGAATCAACAACATTCATGAGCTATTCTGTTTATTGTAAATTATGTAGGTTAATAGCATATATATTTTGTGTTCGGATGTGTGCTTACATTTTAGAATAATTTGCAGGTGTGCAACATCCTTTCATTATTTGGATTTATTTAATAAAGAAGAAAAATATGTCAAATATATGTAATTGTTTTGTTTAAAGTTTTCTTAAACTGTTATTTTGCTCAAACATTATATCTTTGTATATTCTACTAATATGACTATAATTCTTGTTAACTTTTCAGACTATTTATGGTACGACACACAAGAGGGAAATGGTTCAACAAGGAGTACCTCTGTGCTTAAGAAAATGCAAGAAGCTATCAACAACATATCATATGGCATCTGTTAGACCAGAAGAATAAAATAGGTTTAAAAGGCATGGCAATAAGTTAGTAACTTCTGACTGGAGTCACAAAAGACTAACAGAACCTGCAAACAGAATTTTAAGGGCAAAATAGAATCTTTGTTTAAAGAGAGGAAAGCTGAATTCAGAAACCAAACTAACCAAAAAAAAACCCTAATCAAAATACATACATGAACTTGAAATTATTTATTGTTTAAATCCTAAAGCTAGGATAGTTTGCATTCCATGCTGCCATTCAAAACAGGCACCACATGATAACACAACATGTTATGGTTAGCAGCCAACATAACATTTAATACACACAGCTGTTGTGATCATCAGGAAATGCCATAAAATGATGGCACAAAAAAGGCTATCAAAACAGTGGTTCTAAGGATTAATAAAATAACAGTGGAAAGCTGAACTTCTAGTTACAGGTCCCTGTATAAGAGTATAAGAGTTTCAGCTTTTAAATGCATGGTGAAAACGTTCTACTTTAGTCTAGCATAACCTGAATACAGTTGCTGATTAGATCTACATACTGCATACTGTATTTGTTAGTTAGTCATTTTTATAGTACTACCCCTCATCTGTTTCTCTTCTCAGTATCTTTTATAGTACTACCCCTCATCTGTTTCTCTTCTCAGTATCTGGATGTGACACTTGGTCCAACTGCAGTATTGCCAAGGTGCTCTCCTGCATATTGAAAAGTAATCTCGGATAAAGGAACATTGCAATCATCAAATAGAGAGATTCATACATCAGGTGGACGACCCAGCACATACTTCACTATAGAATGCCCAGAAAAGGGGGTATGTCGCTAGCTGGCTGGGTTCTCCAGGACTGTGACTGTGTCTGACTTTCTCTTTTACAAATTTTATCTCCTTTGTTGTTAACTGGCCACAGTTAATCAAATAATTAATGAACAGATATCGGTTTCCATTTATGTTTAATAAGTTTCTAAATTATTAAGTTCACCATGTGTTTTAACAAATGTGTATTTTTTTGTAATTAGTATAATTCATACTATAGGCTTTTCCACTGCATAGTACAGCACAGCACGGTTCAGTACAGCTCACCTTGGTTTGGCTCAGTTCGCTCGGTTTGCGTTTCGACTGCAGTTTAGTACCGCTTTAGAGTGGGTGGGATTATTCGCGTGTCGTTATAGTTGCGCCGCCTCTACTGCTGTGACACCGTGGAACTTTACAACACGCAGACAACGACAACACTTTAGCTCGACGCGCAAGGGTAAGCATCTAAAAAGCACATCACTAGCTAACTTTTATCACTGTTGCAAAGCATAAAATGAACTTAACTGCCAGTGTAACATTAAAATGCTGATTCTGTATATTACAGATCTTCCATATTTTGCAAAAAGTCGCGCAACAGACCATCTGTTTGGAGATTTAACCGTGCTTCAGAGTGGTGGGATGTGATTGTTCCGGTTTTACAAACACTCAGTGGCTGGAGAACTTTCGAATGTCTGAAGAAACATTCATCCACTTATGCAACAAACTGCAGCGATGGAGAGCGGGACACAAACTACGCGTGTGTGTACTTAAAAGAAAAGAATAGCCGTGAGGCAGTAATGACGATTTTCTCCGCCAATCAGTGACCAGCAGAGTTTACACGTCCGCGTTTTGGTAATGGTTCGGGCGCTTGGAACCTCGGCTGAGGTGGTACTAAAAAGGACCAGGTACCAGGTACTGTTCCCAGTGGAAAACCCCCAAAAGTGAGCTGAACTGAACCGTGTGCCGTACTATGCAGTGGAAAAGCGCCATATACTATCTATACTATACTATTTTAATTAAGAATTGTTCTCAGCACTCTGAGCTTGCACTCAGTAAAGTGCACTATACAAGAAAAAGCTGTAATTATAATTGTAATTTGTTTTGCACAAAAAAAACTTTTGCGTTTTTTCTCTGTTTACCAAAGTTTTTTTGGTTGTTTTATTTTTGTATTGTGTTAAAGAAAGGCTAATGAAAATGTTGCATGAATTTTAAATTCTGTAACAGCGGCACACTTTTTAAATAAGCAATACTTAGAAGTAAGGAAAATTGTCTAAGAAGAGGTGTAAAAAGTGTCAAAAGCTTTTGCTCATTCCAATTTGTTTTTTTTTTATTTGTCAGAGATGGTCCATATTTAGACATTAATATATTGAAAAAGGATATAAATATGAGTCTCACTATTGAAACAGGAATGAATTTAATGTTGTATTGCTGTTATGTTGAGATAAAAAGGTATATTATTAGCGGTAACTTGTTAAATGAAAAACACATTATCAATGGATTTTTAGAAAATGTGACATCTGACATTTAAAAGGATTATTATTAAATAAAAATTTGTAGTCAAACCTGCCTCTGAATAAATTAGCATAATAAAATCTTTTTATAGAACTCAGTTCTGTAACTTCAAATATGTAGTTAATTATATTTAAGAAAAAAATAACTTGCTTGAAAATGAAATGCAGTAAGCTGAAATGTCAATGACCATTAATAGACAGTCAGGGCAGTAAAGTATAACATTTTGATAGGATAAGAGGAGCAACAGTGAATTTAGTGCTCTCTGAGAAAAGTAAATACTAGTTGACTATTATGTTTAGGGACAGCACGATGGGACAGTGGTTAATGCTGCTGCCATACGTCTCAAGCCCATAGGTTTCAATCCCAGCCCCATTCATAGTCCATATCATTATAAAAATGTTTTTGTAATGATACAGATTATAGTAACCCAGCATGAAAAGCAGGTGAATTCTTGTAGGAACTTTCATTCTTACATGCTTTAGGTGATAATGTCTCATCCTGACTTTTTTCCAGCACAGCTACACTAGGTGTTAAATCAACTCAATTATTTAACAAAGTAGAATGCTGCATAAACATCTGACAGTAACAGAGATAAATGGCAATTTCTTCCTCAGCAGGAAAGGACAAAGGTAATTATTTTTGCTGCCATCAGTCTAACTTATTGCTTGATTCAAATGTGTCCCTTTCTGGGGAAAAACAAATTGTTAGTTTTCATACTACGTAACGTGATGAATTTTGCGATTTAAAATCTTAACTCCTTACAGTATGGATTCTCCAGTACCAAACATTACCTAAGCAATTAAACACTGCTTCAGTAAATCAGAAATGAATGAGAATTACAAGATACAACTCTGCCTGTTATGTAGCATGATGGTGCAGCTGGTTTCATAGCTGTTTCTCAGTTCTTAGATTGCTAGTAAAATTATGACTGGATACGGGCTGTTTGTGGCATTTTTGTGACATTAATTTACTCTCTGAGTTTACTTTAAGCTTTTTAAGCTACTCTGAATGTATCCATGTAAATGTGTTTTTTAAGCTGTTTTATTATGTACACTAACTAAAGCTTATCCTTTACATGCACCTGTCACTCCATGCAAAACCAAATTAAGTGGCTACTGAATGGAGATGGATGGAACATTCTCAGGATTCTTTGTTTATTACAAGGTCTATTGTTTTACTTTCCCAAATGTTGGTAAAGATCACTGAATATGTTTAATGTATCTTAAACAGGAAATAAGGGGATTTTTAACACTGAAGAATTACATTCCATATGCGTTTGAGCCTTTGTCATAATGTGAGCTGATGAGCAGTCACTGTTGAAGAGGAAGAGAGACACATTGATGTAATGAAAACTCTTCCCACTTTAGATCTGCTGAACAAAGGCAATAATTTACTTCTTTATCTGTATGGGTCTTTATTGTCATCACAAGTACAGTATTTATGTATCTGATACTGTTATTCAAAGCAACTAAAAAGAAATATTTCTTTTGCATATAACTGTGTAGGATGAATTCCTCCTCATAATTTGTCAGGTATCCGAGTAGAATTAAATTGCTTTTGTTTCACCGTTATCCTTGTTGATTTTGCATGTTGAATCGCAAAGGGACATAGTGGGGAGACAAGGTTTTAGTGAACAGCCATACTCTATTTTAAATTAATGATTAAAAAAATCTTAAACAACAAAATTAAGTTTTATGCTCAAATTTGTTTACAATATTAAATATGTACAACATGTTAAAACATTGTTAAAAATATAAACATGGCTATTTTAAGTCTAGCTGTGTGTGTTGTAATAACAGGACAAACGACTCAGAAAGAGTTGGGGTGGTAGCCCCATATAATGTCTTCCAGACACACAAAAAAGAATTAGACTTTCCATCTGTGGATCAAAAATATTTGATAAAAAAAAAAGTTACATCGCGGGTATTTATAGAGGAAAATGGTGGGCGGAAATGATTAGAATGGATACAGCATCACGGCAGAGAGACAGAAGTGAAGCCATTAACACTGAGACCGGAAGTGAAGTCATCGAAGGGGAACCGGAGCTGGCGTCTTCGTAGTGGGACTGGAAGTGAAGTCTTCGTTGGTGGAGTAGCAATTTTGGGGTCCTGGATATGAAGAAGGTAAGTGTGGTGTTTTTATTATTTTTCTTCCTTGGATCTGATGGAATTTAAGAACCACTAAGTTAGAAAATACAGTAGGCAATATAAAGGAGTATTAAATAATGGAAGATAGGGCAAATTGGTAGTGTAGGAAAACAAAGACTTATTCTTAGGAAAAATACATCTTGGTTGATTCAGTTGTTATTTTGAGTAAGCAAGTCAATGTTTTGTTGAAGTAGGTAAATTGGCCACCCATTTCTTTCATGACAACATACAGTACTATATGTAACCAAGGTATAATCATATGATGTGCCCATTCAGTTTTTCTTACAATTGATGCCAAAGGTTTTCCACCCCCATGCTATCTTGCTTTATTGGCAGAAAACTGAGAAGAGAAGGAAAATGGAATAAGGTTAATAGTAGCCATTCAAGACGTGCGCCAAACTATAGAAATGAAAAAATAATTTCAATCATCATCATCATAATATGAACTGTTTAAAATAACATTGCTATCAACATTAAAAATATTCATCTTTTTCCAGTTTGTTGCAAATACCAAATTTTACATTACATATACTGTAAAAAGCCTTTTGTCTTGAAATTTTCAAGATAAATGCATATAGTTATTGTGTAAAAGCAAAAAAGGATGAATAATTTTATTTGATGTCAGTGTTTTACAGTAGGTAACTTGCTGAGTTATATTTTCAGTCGAAACAGCATTTGTCATATACTGCCTAGGACTAAAATCAAATCAGGGTGTTTGTCTGCTGAGTTCATTACTTTCTTAGAAAACTAAATACTCTAATTAGATACTCTTTGATTATTTTGTTTTTCAAAGTAAGATTTGTATCCATGCACTGCTTGAACTGCTGAACAATACTTATAATACTTACTTATAATATAGAGTTGGGCACAAATTCTGGTTTGGCCTCCGTCCATTATACTTTAGTCACATTTGACTGTGTCTGCAGGAGTTTTCTCTATGTCTTTTAGTCTTTTAGTCTTTTTATTCTGTACATACTGTAGATCTAGTCTCTGGAGTCAACAGAAAGTGATTAAGCAGATGTCTGTTTTAATTGCAGACTTCCTTCTCATAACCCTTTATCTACTCCATAACTAGACTTTAACTGTATTATGTCTTTGAACAAAAATGTTTAATTTGTATCCTGCCAAGTTAGATATACGGCAGCTCAACTCTGATCTCATATTGTTCTCTAATAATATAATTCCTTAAACCCTAAACTCTGAGTTCAGAATATATTTGTGTCGTAATGATTTATTGTCACTAAAGTTAATTAATAAAATAAGCCACTCTGTAGTTCTATAGTTGTTTAATTGACACTAATAATTATATCTTGTGCCTGATTGTTCAACAAATGTGATCTACTGCTACAATTCTCTTAATCTGACAATCATGATAACACTTTAAAATGCAATATATATATGGAGAAGCTTTAATTACTCAATATTTAATCACTGAGTGTTTTGCCTAATTAAACCGTGATTAGGGTTATATCTTTATTATTAAAGTATATACATTTCTAGTAGTTTTTCTGTTTACTAAAGTCTCTAGTCAACCAGTTTTCACTTGATCATGTGTATATTTTTTTACATGAATTTAATATTTTATGGAAGTAAAAGGTCCACAACTAATCTATTTGAAGAGTTACTACTCAATAATATAACTTCATATTTATCTTTTCACTTCTAGTAATGTTGAAACAAATAAAATAGTGATAATGAATTCTTTACTACTCTATTAAACTTGAATTTAACTTTTGGTTTTAAAAAATTATAGGTACTCTTTGTAGCTGTTCAAAAATATAGTTTTAATTTTAAGGTGAATTAATATAACATTGTGTCATGAATGACAACAGTATTTTAAGTCAAAGTGCCTGTTTAAAATAAATTAATTCATGCAATGTGGATAAGGGTTTACAAAGCCAGTAATTTTCCATACTTCATGAACATCCAAAAATAATGAAAATTGCTACGTACATTTTCTGTGGCAGGCCAGAGCTAAAACTGATACTGACATGAATTGTCTTACAGGTAAAAATTATAATCAACGAAAAGCCACCAGCAACATAACTAGCAATAACAAAGGACTTTAATATAATGAATTAAAAAAAAGAACAGGAAAATATAAAAGAAACAGAGGGAGTACTTATAGTTTTTTTTTTTTTTTTAATCTAATGTTGTGTTAGCACTGGAGCATATAATTGTAATATGGAAATTTTTATTTGTGTTACTTGAGTCATTCTTCTCAGTACAAGTCAATAATATTCATAACATACTTTTACCAGTAGGTGGAGAGAAAAGGATAATCATCTGGGGCATGACCCACAATTGTCAGCAGATGTCAAAACTCTGTTTACTTCATTGATTTTTTGAGGTAATAAAACAGGAACATCCCAAGAAGTTGATTATGAAAATACTTTACTATATCAATATCAGGTGACAATAAATAATTTAACAGTTTGAGGAATAGCAGTTATAAATAATCAACAGTAATAGCATAAATTATTGAAGAAACAAACACAAAAATGTCAAGCACATGTAATATTTAAAAAAGAGTAAATCAAAAACTGTAATATATATGAAAAAGAGGTTAATTAAAGCCCTTCCTTTACCTGCATTTAAAAGTATTCTATCAATATTATTCATAAAATAAAAAATGTACATTTTTGGCCAACCTTGTACATAGTGGCATATGTTTGATATTTACAGCAGCAAAGGTCTGAGTTAAAAACCCTCCTGTGATATCTGCATGAGTTATTGCTATTAGTTTGGATTTCTCACACTATTCAAAATTGTGCTGGTTAGATTAATTGGCAAATCAAAACTGCATCTGAATTTGTGAGGGTCTTGTTTGATGGATGGATGCTCCTTCATGACTGTTTCCTAAAAACCTATTGAGATGAGATTGAACCCACCATGACTATTACTTTAATAAAGTTCAGAATATTTTCATGAATATACCATGTGTCATGTTCATTAATGGTCATGAAAATACTGAACCTGACAGGTTTGTTGATATATTAATAAATAAGTAGATGACCCACCAATTAATATTTTTACATTAAGGAGGAAGAGATACATACATTTGTGATTATTCACAACCCTCATCCTTAGAACTACATTGTAAGCATAAGTTTAATATGTCACTATGATTTTTACTCATGTATCCAGATTAGTGAAGCTGACACACAGAACTACCGGGTAAGCAATATGATAAAAAAGATGGACTCGGACAAATGTACACCACGTACAGTCAGACTTTGGGAAGCTGTAAGCATGTATTATTTTTATCTGTTAAGTCAGAACAAAGTTGGAGAAAATGGTTATCTTGTTTTGAATTGCATGCTCATCTGAAGGGGGTCCTGGACTTAGAGAAAAAGTATAAAGCCTTGGAACATTGCCCGGCTCACCTTTGAAGCCAACGAATGGTTGGAATGTCACCACCTGTTCCTGAGAATGCTTTCTGTTTCTGCAATGACGACACCTACAGACTCAACTCCTCAGGCCCCGAATCCCGGACCAGGGGCCTCATGCATAATGCCAATGCGTAGAATTCACACTAAAACATGGTGTACGGACAAAAGCGGAAATGTTCATACGCACAAAAAAATCCAGATGCATGAATCTATTCGTACGCCAACTTCCACATCCTTCCGCTTCATAAATCCCGGTCAGCGAGACAAATAACGCACGTGCACGCACCTGCCACCTCTCCCCAACTCCTCCCAGAATTACGCCAGAATAGGCAAATCAATACAAATAGCCCTTAAGCTTAGTTCTGTGAAAAGACAATGGCAAAAGCACGGGGGAAAATAGAAGAATTTCAGCGAATACAAAGTGAAGGCAAGGAAAAACATACTATTTGTTGGTTTAAACAGTGGTAAAAACAACAAAAGGAAGTTGATCAAGTGACACAGAGTGTCGGAGAAACTCGAAGGCTCAAGTTTACAAAGACGCACAGTGCCCGAAATAAAAAAGAAGTTGTCAGATATCAAAGTCGCTGTGAAAAGGTGAGTCGTAAACCACTGTCTGAGTATCATATGGACGCTTATTAGGATGCAGAAAAAAGAAAAAAAATAGGCACACAGTGGGAAAAAAGCTTGAAAACTTAAGTTTAATATGGAAATTTCCACTTTAATCACGTAGTTTATTTTGTCATTAAAGTAGAACATCATAAACTTCATCATTAAATTGTTTACTAGTTCCTCAAATTCCATCATAACTAAAGTAGTACGTTAAATGCTTCGTTTTGTATTTGTTTTTCTATGTGTTCTATGTGTATGAATCACTACGTGCTTCTTAAACTAGCTTTCTCTTCCTCTGACAGGACAGATTCTGTTACATTCGTGATATTATAGTTCTCTGAATTATTTAAATACTAAGATGTATACTTGATATCATTTTCACGATGATAGGAGTTAAAGCATGTTATTAAACATGGGAACACGGTGGCACAGTGATAGTGGCGAGCTGACGCCCTGCCTCAAGCAAGATGCTTGCTGTGCCGTGTGTGACCTTTGATGAAATAATTTATTGCAGCAGTAACCGTATCTTTCAAACGTACCAACCCCCAATTCCCATCCTTCCTTTTCTTTCTCCCAGTATCCAATTGCCACACAATCAGCTCTGTAATAGATGTTAAACCATCTGTAAGCTTAGAACGCCAATTCTTCAAAACTTTTAAGGAACATTGAAATATCTTCGTAGTACATATTTAATTATTCTATCCATCTAGTGTCGCGCCAGCCCCAGCAAGAATACAGCACAAGGTAGGAACAATCCCTGAACAGGGCACCAGCTCGTCGCTAGCGCTGCGCCACCGTGTCCTCACATGTTTAATTATTAACAATACACAGTGGAACCTCGGTTCACGACCATAATTCGTTCCAGAACTTTGGTCGTAAACCGAGTTGGTCGTGAACCGAAGCAGTTTCCCCCATAGGATTGTATGTAAATACAATTAATCCGTTCCAGACCGTACAAACTGTATGTAAATATGTAAAAATATGTAAAGATTAAGCACAAATATAGTTAATTACACCATAGAATCCACAGTGTAATAGTAAACTAATGTAAAAACATTGAATAACACTGACACAAAACACCCAGGCTCCCTGATCAGCTACACTCGCGCTCTCTCTCTGTAGCACACACACCACCAAAGCCCCTCCCTCCCTGCCTGCCTGCCTCCCTCCCTCCCTCCCTACCTCAGCTACAGGAGCAGGCTGGCTCACGCGCTGTCTCTCTCTGTGTAGCCTTGGCCGTACACACACACACACACACACACACACACACCTATCCTCCCCCCATCCCTTCCCTGTCAGCTGCCCGTGCTCTCTCTGCGCTTGCGCGCTAGTGCTCTCTAATCTCTCTGTAGCACGTGCTCGCAGCATTTTTTTAAAATGAGTTTTAAGCACAGCAGAAAAAAAAGGAACAAATCCGAAGCGCTTGCAAAAACAACTCACAAGCAAACAAAAATAACATTGCAGGAGATCACGCTATTAAACCTAAAGCCTGCTCGCTGTAAACAATGTTGTTCAAATGAGTTTTAAGCACAGCAGAAAAAAAGGAACAAATCCGAAGCGCTTGCAAAAACCAACTCACAAGCAAACAAAAGTCAGATTGCAGGAGATCGCTATTAAACCTAAAGCCTGATCGCTGTAAAATGTTGTTCAAATGAGTTTTAAGCACAGCAGAAAAAAGGAACAAATCCAAGCGCTTGCAAAAACCAACTGTTTTATCTTGGTAGAGTAATATATATTGCTCTACTTTCCCTATTGTATTAATATGTAGCCTTAGAATGCCTAATCTCACAGACTTACCACTGTATATAACTTATCCCCACCTTCCCTTCTATATCTATAACCTCAGGCAATTAGATGTAGTAAAAAGACAAGCAGGAGTTAAGTTACACATAAAATAATGTATTATTGATAATATTCATAAATAATAACAAAATGCAAAGTACATTTGAATATTGGCAACCATACAACCTGATAAAATGGTGATGTGTAATTCAGGTGGCACACAGACTTGCAGTTACTTAAAATGTCTCTAGTTAAGGCATCGTTGGTGCTCAGCTTTCAGCCACATGTCTGTTCAATATGGCTGCTGAGCTGTGCTCTTCATTGTGTTGTCTTCATCATCACAGGTTAGCAAGAGAGATGCTTCTTCATATGTGGGTCAGTTAGAGAGAGAGAATGTGGTTGAGCAAGTACATTTATAGATGTTCTCTCAATTCCTAGAACCAATAGGACATCATGGTACTTGAAGGCCTCTGAGACAAGCCAATTCCAAACAGCCATACCTCAGACCAATGGGAGAAATAGTACATTTAACACCTCAACCCCCAAGACCATATGTTAAGCTAACCTGGCTTTGTGTGGGAGATCAAACTGGTTTAAGACACATCCCCCCAAATCCTGTCATAAAATTACAAAGAGACAGTCGTAAAAAGGGGGATGGGGGAAGGCAAACATGAATACCTCTCACCACTTGGTTTGCCTAAATTATAAATAAAGACATACAAAACATTTATCAAGTTATATGCAAAATCCTACATCACAACACCAACTCACAAGCAAACAAAAAAAGTCAGATTGCAGGAGATCGCGCTATTAAACCTAAAGCCTGATCGCTGTAAACAATGTTGTTCAAATGAGTTTTAAGCACAGCAGAAAAAAACATCGCACAAATCCGAACTTCATTTAAAAACCAACTCGCAAGCAACCAAAAAGCAACATTGCAACAAATCACACGATGAAGTCCTCCATGTAAACAATTTTAATGAGTTTTAAGCACAAGGAAAAAAGCAAACATTTGAAAAGAGAAATGTAACATCGCACCTAATGGCTATGAAAAACTCCATCTGTAAACCTTTCATGAGTTTTAAGCACAAGGAAAAAGCGAACATTTGAAAAAGAGAAAAATAACATTGCAACAAATCGCATTATGAACTAAAAAAATTACTTTTGAAAAATCCGTAATACAAAAACCACCAAGAAAACTAATCTTGCATGAGTCGAGTTCTGGCATGAAGTGTTTTCCTTCAGGTGTTTTCTCTCTTGTGATTTCTTGGGTTTCTGGTGCTTTTAGCTGTTTAGCTGGTGGGAGTGAAAGCCTCATGCAGCCATTCCAAAAGAACGTTCTCCACATTACTGGCAGTCTGGCTTTGTTTACATTATGCTGCTTGAAAGCACGAGGGTTCTCCGATTGGTAAATGAGTAAACTGGTAAACAATTTTTCCACCTTTTGTAATTTCTTTCTTTACTTCGATTTCAATTTTCTTCAAAACTTTCTTCTGACCACTCTCCACTTGCTTAGAAGCCATAGTTAACTGCAAAAGCACACAAAATACTGTAGAGCACAAAGAGAGTGCACGTCTTATTGAAAACAATGAACAAGGAGCGGCTTTGCTTAAATGAAAAAGCATGGCAGCTCTCTTTCTCTCTCAGGCTGCCTGTGGGGGGAGGGGGATGGTTTCGCTTGCACTACAGCCTACAGATAGGCAGGCAAACACGTGCAGCAATCTCCTCCTCCCCCTTCCCAGCAGGCACGTGCTCGCTCGCTCTTGCTCTCTCTCTCTTCTTCTTTCAGCTCAGCTTGCAGGCAGGCAAGGGAACCTGGCTTGTTCAGTATACCGAGTGTGTGGTTGTGAACCGAGGCAAAAGTTTGGCGATCTTTTTGGTCGTGAACCGAGTTGTACGTGAACCGGGACGTTCGTGAACCGAGGTTCCACTGTACATTATTTAAATTATATTAATATTTTATCTGTATAATATAATAAACATATTTTGCTGCATTTCATCTTAAAAATGATATCATCATCATATGTAAATACACATTTTATAAAGTGACTCAGGTTGTGCAATATTATAACTGTATCACAAGTTTACAGTGAGGTAATTATACTTATAAGTACAAAGAGTTCTACAAGGAGCACTTGATGGACTGATTGAGTGCATTTATAGTTCTTGGGATGAAACTGTTTCTGAACCATGATGTCCCTACAGGAAAGGCTCTGAAACATTTGTCGTTTGAGAACAGTTTAAATAGTGCATGGCTGAAGCACCGTGTGCTTGATGCTGTATACCGATAATTCTCTTTCCAGTCAGCTGCTGTAGAGCTGTGATTCCACACTCAGATACAGTGGGATAAATACCCTGGCCATTCCGTGGACCATTATATTGTTACAGGTTAATTACAATCAGATGCCATAAACTAATAAAATGTGGTTAATTTCAGTGTATTTGATAGGTATGTGGATCTAAAAAAGAAAGGGAACCCACACTGGAACAAAAGCACTGATTTGACGCCGGGTGCCACCAGTTTGCAAAGCTGAGCGGAGAACTTGCGTATGTCAAAGATTTAGCTGGGGTGAAAATATGCGTGTCTTTACGCCAAGTTTAGGTTTTATACATTGCGATGTGAGCAAGGAAACTGACTTATGCAACATTCTTGCATGTATGCACCTTTTATACATGAGGCCTTAGGTCTTGTCACTGGCTTCATTCTTCTTTGTACTATCTGCAGTGTAAGCTGACATTAAGCAAATTTATTTCTCCTATGTGATTTCTTATTGACGTATCACTAGGGAGGTGTATCATCTTTTATGTTATATCTATATAGATTCAGGTAACATGCTGCAATCACAAAGAACTCATTCCCAAGAAATGAGCGCCCCTTGCTGGACACAAAAATACACAAATGAGCTTTTTTATGGTAGTTTGCAATATATTCTTTTTTTCCCATGATACTTGTTCATAATGACACCAAATCATTTTAACTTTAAATTTGAACAACTAGAATTACTGAAAACTAGAAATCAATTAGAATTTAAAATTGTGAAACAAATTAGTATAGTGGATCCTAGCTGCTACTTTCTTCAACATAGGGACATGATTAGAAACTTATTAAGGAAAAAATTTGCACAAATATTAGAAACATTTGTTTCACATAAAGAACCATAGACACACGTGAATAGGAGATACTTTAATCGTTGCAGCTGGTAGATTTCAGGAGGACTAAGCCTGGAGGCCTTGACATGCTGGACATAAGTGTAGTGTATTCAGGGGAAAACTAGATGGCAAAACAGGATTCAGAGTATTTTATATAGTTTGACAGTGAAACAGGACCTTAATGGTCGTGAAAAAACTGAAAATGACAAAATTGTTGATATATTAACTAACAAGTAGATGACCCACCAATGAATATGTTTTGTTTAGCCAGTCTGCTAGAAACAGCTTTTGATTCACATGAGAATTAACCTCAAGCTAGTATGATAATATTTTAGTAGCATTTACATGTTTTGTGAAACTGTCCACCCAAACAGCAGAATGACAGTCAGGTGTGTGCAGTTATTGTGAGCATGAGGTAGAGGGAGAGTTACTGCCTTTTATTAGACTTTTTTCAACAAGAGCTCAAAAAGAGTTTTTTCAGTTCAGTTGCTGCTTGTTGCAAAAGTGAGCTTACAGTTCATGTTCCGACACAGACATTTGTAAAGGAGCCTTACGGTATCTGGTGCCTGATATCTGCTGTTGAACACTTGGAAAAGAGCTTTCCCTCTCTGAAAAGAAACTTTTTTTTTACCACTAAGGCTATACCATATAATCCATAGCTAAGGAACTGGGCCCTCTGGGAATAGTTATCTGGGACTAAATGAAGACTCCCCAAACCCACCCTGACTGTATAATTCTTTCTATTGCTTATAATTTCTGCTATTGCTTTTGATGCAAATAAATGTAATTTTAAGTAAAAGCTTAAATCAGTGTCTTTCTCCGATTGCTATTTGTGAGCTGAGAAGTTGATTGATAACTTTGCTGTCTTAAGGGTACAGATGATCTATTAGGGTAAACTGGAAACAAGTAAAAGAGTAAAAGTAAAGACAGACCCAGTCAGCTAGTGTAGTACTGCTGAAAGGGAGTTAACAAATAAATCACTCACTTGATGCCTGTGCTCCAGTTTGAAAAACAAAAGAAATATAAAAAATTGCATCTCAGATGTTGTAAACCATCTTGAATAAAGACATCAAACAAAAAATTAAATGTAAAATCTAAATCTTTTAACTAGAGGGGGGAAGCTAGGAATTCCTCAGGAGCTAGAAAAGATTGCTAAGTGTATTGTGGCCTGATGTGTCCACCTTGGTATGTTATCATGATTGTGGGTGAAAGAGTGAATTGTAAAATGGTTAAGTATTATGGTATTGCGTTACTGATTTACAATAATAATTTATTTTCATTTTTGTTTTTATTGTCACTCCTTTCAATGTGTTCTATATTTGGGTTTGTGGCTAGTAAGAATGCACTCTTGGTTAACTGTCTTTCCAAATTATTTATTTTTATTTTTTTGCTGCTATTCAGGGGACAGATAGCTTATGATCGTGCAAGCTTGGGTTGTGATAATGACTCTGGGTGGGCACATGGTAATGAAATGTGGCTTATTATTGTCTGCAAATTAGAAACTTTTTAATTAATTACTAAGCAGGATTTTCCAATAAAAACTCGACACCTTGCCTTTAAACTTACAAACTGGGTGAAACCTTGACTTTAAGCTGAAGTGTTTAGCCCTGGCACAGTTTATTATATGCTAGTAAAATGCTACATACTGGCAATATCTGAAACAAACCAAATTACCATCTATGATTTATCATTCTGACCTATTTGCCTTATTTGAGATAATTCTTTGCCACAATGATTTTGAATAGTGCAGTGGAAAGATATATGTGCTGTCACATTTCACATATTTAAAATTGTAGCTTTTTCATTTTTTTTTTTTTTTTTTACATTTCCTCAGACACACCAAACATCACAATGTCTTACCAGTTAGTCTATGGAACCTAGATAATTTGATTAGAAGTCCAACATTATCCAGTAAAAAAATACTGTCTGTCTGCTTTTGATATGGTATTCCTTAGTGTTGCAAGAGAGAGATAATCCTGAACAATGTAAATCCATTGAATAGGACACCATTTCGATTTATAGAAGGGACATAAATGAACAAACTAGCAGGACTCTAATATGAAAGAAAACCAAAGAAAACAGACAAGTCTGAGACAATACTAAGTAATCACTACCCTGGAAACATGCTTACAAAAACTCCATGAAAGAGTTTAACTGAAGCAGAGCATGAGTTAATAATTGAATGAGCTGAGCGAGCCACTTCAATTCAATCAGCACTTGAGCTGGTGTTAACTATCAACTGCAACAAGCCATGGCAACTTCCAGACGTCCATTCACTGCTGTAAATTAAAAGGAAAACTTTCTAGAGCTAGAGAAATTCTAAGAGTACCAAGATGGATGTTAGGCTCACTATTGTTGCTTTTGAAGTGTTGCTTTCATTGTTCTTTATTGTGAGTGATTTGTTTTCAATCCGGACATGCCTGTGGTAAAAGTCTCTCAGTTTTTTGTTTTTTTTTAATTAATTTAGAGCTTTTTTGATGTAAGTTGGCATGGCAGCAAATATAAAGAGCAGCTGGCTCACAGCTGCAGTGTTCCAGTTCAAACTTCACACTAGGGCCAGGTCAGTTTAAATATTATTCCTGTGTTAATTTAAAGTTTCTCCACATCTCAAAGATATGCAGGATAGTTTGACTGCTATCTCCAGACTGGCTTAGTGTGAGACCTGCGAGAGACTAGTGGCAGGTCTAGTGTTGGTTTCTGTCTTAATGCATCAATGATGGCTTCTAACACTTCATGACTTTAAAATCAGAGTATGCAGGTTTTAAAGGTGAGTGGCTGAATGGACACAGGGGTCCAGGAAATATCAAATAAAACACAAAATGCAAATTCAGAGTAAAACATTTTAATCTGGAAAAGGCACTAAACAAAGGAATTCAAGATAATGGAAAAAAAGGATGTGGACCAGAAACATAGGAGATTAATTACTAATTTAGCCATACAGCAGGCAATTGTGATTATGGCAGTAATGGATAGCCAGACATGACACTGAAGACTTACAGCAAAGACCGGGTAATGTGTTATGCTTTGATGGCAATTATACTAGTTTGCAAAGACAGAATTGCAAGAAGAAAGGACAAAAAAAAAGGTCAAACAGGGGAAGCCATTTTATCATTTGTGTTTTCATTCTGCCAACCTTGAGATGAAAGCCGTCAATATGGTGGACAAATATATTCAGCACAACTATTTTCTAAGCTATGAATAGCGAGCCCAAGAAGGCTATTAAGACATCAATGTGAAGTGAAGCATTCAGAAACATGGAAAGTAGTAAGGGAGGAGTAAAAAGAAGCATATTTGTTACCTTTGAAATGCATATTTAATTTAAATATAGTAGATATTTAGTGTCAAAGATCATTTTAAAACAAGAGAAGAAATGATCTCTCATACTATATGTTCTAAGAAAATTAAATAAGAAAAATAATCAGGAATATCATAAATGAAATAATTAATGTTTTAATGAAAATATAAAGTAACTCTCACATGGAGATTAAGAGATAAGCACAGGCAAAGGAAATGTCAGAGATACAGTGAAACTGCCATCAGGCAGAACAATAATAATGATGTTCACTCATTTATGCCAAAATACAAATCCCCAAATCAGAATACCAGTACTTGAAATTGCTTTTTTTATCCATTAATTTTATTATTTAAAGAAATAACTATTAAAATATAAATACTTATTGACAAATGGGAACCATACAAGAAAAAAGTTAAAAAGAATAGCCATTATTTTCTCAATCAGCAACTACAATATGTAAAGTAAATGTTTATGAAACCTGAGCACAAGTGTTACAGAAAACATGTTTCTAAATGTATTACTTAATCTTATGTTAAATTAAAATGGTTTACTACTTGTTATTGTGAAATATGCTTGAGGATACCAGGTAGCCCTTCCATGATCTCCTAATCCCCCTCAACTGGGTCATGTTACCCTTTGTTAATCTGGGAGCAACTGCCTCCAGTACATCTGCATGCCTTCTAATATCACAGATATTGCTCAGTTGTCCCTCACTTATAGATTATAGTCTCTAGTCACAGTTCTTTAAGAAAGACTAATGTGATGTCTGTACAAATTCCTCAAGAAGAGGCACTTCTTAAACAGCTTGGTATTAAACAACAAGTGCTGCAAATCTTCTAAGGTTACAGGGGTAAAAAGTGTAAAGAGATCTATTATATCATTCTGTCTGTAAAGTGCCTTGGATTGATGTCCACTATACTTAATAAACAAAAATATTATATTTGTTTTATCCTGTGTTATTCACCAACAGGCAGTATTTTCTATAAATTAGATTTCTAAAGATTCATATTATTTGCAAACATAACTGGGGGAGTTATTGAAAATAAAGCAAAAGCACAGCTGCAGTGTTGTGTGCTTAGAAATAGAGTGGAGTAGCTAATTTAAGTTTTCTTAGAAAAGACTTACTTAATGAAAACAATGCTTGTTTTTGTATTTTGTTTGAAGGTATAAAACCAGAGAAAAACATGAATGAAGAAAGACATGAAGGTAGCATTCCCATAATTAACATAATTTTAAAATGAAACAAGTATATTTTGGTAAACAAAAAATGTCTAATATAAAGGAAAGAGTGGAAGTTTTCTTATATGGAGGAAAACTTATCATCAGGTACGCCACTTGGTTTGATTTCTAAGATAAGCATAGCCTTTCTAAGAAAAATTTAACAGAATTTTTGGAACATGATCCAGGTGCATACCTTTCTCACCAGACCTTGGGGCATCCTATGTCCCTTCATAGGCCTCCTCTGATCTTTTAGCACCAGAAAATGCTTTCCTAAAGAGAACTGTGTGATTTTACCGCTTCGTGATACAATTATCCTTGTTCATTTAAAACTGTATTTTTATTTAAAAATAACCTTCAATGCGGCATTGATTACATATTGTAACATCTTTTATGTTCTACCCTCATCATTTTGTTTTTGTTTAACTCATTTTATTTCTTCCATGTAATGGAAAAAAATGTAAGTGCTGTTTGGCAGTTTCTGGCTTGCTCAATTTTAATCGGATAGGGAGACTCCCTACTTTCTAACCCAGCCTGGCCCTAAGTGTCATTAAAGGAAGAGCTTGCTGCTGACATTGAGAGACAGTGAAACAGAGAATAAGAGAGTAAATCAGCACTGATGGACATGGCTGCTTTGGATTCCTGACAGTCATGCACCATCATTGTTGAACACTGCTGTTTTCATCAAGAGAGACTGGATGTGAAGGCTGGGAATATTGAAACAGACTATAGGGCACAATTTGAAGTTGTGCAGGGACAGTGTCTAGTGTGTTGTTTTGGTGAGTACCTAGCAGCTATATTAAAAGAAATGTGTAGAAAAGTTATACATACTCTATAAAAGTAAAAAAATGTTTTGTTCATTTTTTTTTAATCAACAAATTTTATGAAAGTTAGTATTTAATTAAGTCCATGTAGGTTGCACAAAATCACTTACAGCAGGAGCCAAAGAACAGACAATAAAGACAGAGGTGAAGGCTTATACCTAAATTTGTACTTAAAAGGAGAACTTTTACTGGGGTGTTTCTGCTGCAGACACACTTTATTGTATCTTCCCAGACTGCAGGTTTAATCCAGGAGGATACCGAGAAGACTGATTCAATTTTATATCAATATTGAAATAAACTCAATACTTAGTCAAAAACTATATTTACAAGGACCCTATACAAACTAAGTATGTGTTTCACTTTGTAGATGATAGCTCCTTAAATGGCACAAAATTTGAGAATTGTTGTATAATCATTAGAAGATAGGAGGTTACTGATAATTTGATTGACTGATGTGAACATGATTTATTAGGAAAATTCAGAGGATATACAAAGAAACAGCTGAGTAAGCACTAAATGCTTTTGACCGACTGCTTATTTTATTTTAAAATGTGATGTTTAAGGTGTGGGGGTTGAATTTGTTTCAAACCTATTTTTGTAAAACTTGAGTTATTTGTATGAAATGTTATTTGATTTTAATGAAATAAAAAATGTGATGTTTTAGCTAAATATCATTTTATCAGTAATGTATCTTTATGTTCTAATGAATGACAACCAGACAATCACTTGATATACTGTTACTAGACTTATCAAGCAGAAAACATTATTATAAGTTCTTTGCTAATTTTTGTTTAATACAAACAATTAGAGGAGAAAACACTTTCTAAGCTAAAATATTTTGATCACTACCAATGCTGTTGTTATTAAATTTGCAGTGCCATGAAAAAGCATCAGCTTTGATGCTATTGCTGCTTAATCAATAAGTGAGGATGAAACTGCGCTTACTTAAATAATCACCAATTTAGCCTATCTGGGTTTAGTATTTTAGATTAACTTAAATAGAAGAGTTTCTTATGTAGAAATGATTTTCCTCCTCAAACTACTGCTTCGGTGCTTTTAGTGCCAGTTTAAAACTTAAAAGTACCCAATTTCCAGCATAATTATGCTCAGCACTAGATCACCTATTTAATATAAAGGTAAAATGTGTTAACAGACCTTAAAAATGACAAAATTCCCACCAATTACCTCCAAAATAGTCACTTTGACTTAAAACGGAAGAGTAAAGTTTAAGTGTTTTAATAAAGGGGTTAAACTAAACCCTTCCTTTAAAGGCCTGAAAAACAGTTATGCCTTGGGGAATGAATTAAATTTTAACATCTTTCTTTGTCAGTGCAGTGATATGTGCCTTGAAAGAAATAAATGTCTAATGAACCTATACAAATTGGTAACTCCATTTTATGTAGTCTATGGACAGTTTTATTTGCCAAAAAATAAAGTTTATATTAAACATCCTTAACACATTCAAGATTATATTTTTCAATACTTTTTTTAAAAAAGTTAATTAATATATATACAATCCTACAAAGATACTCAGAAGAGGTTCCTTAAATTAAACCTGTAATTTAGCGAGCCAACAGAGACAATGCAAGATATTTATACTGACCAGCAACCTCTAATACCCAGTTTACTGAAGACAGTGGACTGTTACATTTTTTCACAAGTGGGAGAACAAGTGTCAAAGGGTAATTATTGCTAATTTTTAAAGTCCTATAGTCAACACAAATACAAAGATCAATCTTGCTGACACTAAATAAATAAACAGGCCTATCCTCAACAGAGCATGCTGAAGGTCTTATAAAATAATTTATCTGAATTTTCAGTTTTACTTCATTATTGTTTTGATTTCCAGCATAGAGAGTTCATAGAGTCAATCTTTTAGAAACTTAACTTCAGACAGCAGATCAATTGCTCAATCATAATATCTTATAAACTGATCAAGTTGTAGTTTTCTGTGTATTAAAAAAATCACCGCAATTAGAATAATGGTGATAAAGTGGTGGTAATCAGTATGTGCATAATAAAAGCCAATTGCATTTCTCCTCATAGTTCCAAAGTTACAATTAAAACTACCCTTAGTTTTGAGTTTCTATATTTTTGGATACCTCATGATTAATTGAAATGTTAGATAATTTATTTAAAAATAGTTCTTAATGAAGTACCTGTATATTTAATTTCACTAGTATAATTTTGCACTCACAACAGGCAATTGGACACGTTCCCATCCAAGGCTAAATTCATTATATATTTTTTATAATTTTGAATTATTGTCATTGCAAAACCAATTGGTTATTCACATCCAAAACCAGAGAAGATTGTACAAGTTTTTTGAGGCATCCAATGAACCAAACAATTCTGGTATAGGCAGGTCGGCCCCATACCAGGTCCCACCGGGAGCCTCTTCAACCTACCTCTGCTGAAAGTCATGACTGGGATGAGCTGAGCAGATGAGGACAAACACACCAAGCAAGGGGGTGGTAAAACGTCCTTCAGTGCTTTTATTATAAACAAACAAACAAAATGCTGTTCAAAAAGTGCAGTGCTCCTCCTATAATAAATAAATGATCCTTGAAAACAAAGTCCAAGTGGAGTTTAAAATTCAATCAATACAAAATCCATTAAAAATGAGAACAATATAGGCAGGGAACTACCTTTAAATCTCATGAACTTTGGTGTCCCTTTAAAAATCTGACTCCTCTTTGACTTGCCCTCTCCATATCTTGCAGCCTGAGGAAAAGTTCCCCAGCAAGCACAGACAACCTTCTTCTCCTGGCTCATGTCCCCGCTGTCAGTCCTACAGCATCTAAGGAGAGATGTCCTGCCCTGCTCCATGCTCACCGCTTCCTTTTCAGGCTCCACCCAGCAAAAGTGCACTCTGTCCTCTCATTGCTGCCAATCTGCTGGCTCCTCTCAGCAAGAGCACATTCCTGAGTATAGTGGTTGAACCTGCTACTTGGACGTTCAACAGGAGCCGCTGGCCACACGCTCCTTCCCCTCCCGTCCGCCTGCTTCCTCTCATTACACCTGCTTACTCTCTCTCACACTCCTACCTCTCTTCTTCCTTTCTTTAACCTCAATTCTCTTTTCTTGTTCCTTTCTTTTCCTTTTTCTTCCTTCTCCCTGTTCCTGCACTCCCCTTTTCTATGCTGGGGAGCGGCTGCAGGCGCAATCGCCTGATTAAAGTCCCGGGCTGATAATGAGACAATGAGACTGCCCACACATTTTGGAAAGTTAACACACGGCCGGCCGGCCGGCCGACCTCTCACTAACCTCTCAGACAATTGCTCACACCTGCTCCCCTCCCCAGCACAAGCATATTCATTATTTATTTATTAAAATAACCAATTTTTCTTATACCACACAGGTTCAGAGATGGACTAGAGAGCATCTGCATAGCAAGGGCACAAAACAATTACAAATCTTGAACAGAGCATCAGTCCATCAATATTACACTCACACTTGTGTATACTGAGACAATTTTTATATATGAGATATTATTATTATTGTTTGCATGTTGGAAAGCACAAATTTATCAATTAATATGGAGTAAGCGTCAAAGATAAGCACAAGAAGTGTAGTACTACAATTAGATTCAAGCTAGAAAAAAAACAGACATCATATCTAAGTTGCTTGGCAGATGTTTGGCTCTGTGAATGTAAAGACATTGAGGAGGCAAGCTGAGCATTAGAAAGTCTAAGCAGACCCAATATACAGTGTCCATTTTAGGACATACTCCTCCCTCTGAGAAAACTCCATCATTCCTACTACCTTCGACAAAATATTCCTCCTCCCTGTGAGGAATCCTCCGTCATCCCTCCTCCCTCCCTCCTCCCTCTTTCCACCATCGTCCGCTCATGTCAGTTTTCCGTCATCCGCCTTCAGCTCTCCGTCATCCCCCACACTGCCTATCATGGCATTTTCATTAAGGAAGTGACGCAATACTCCAGTTCCACCTTCTTCACAAGTTCATTCGCCGAAATATTTGTCAATTATATTTCACGGTAAGAATTTACAGCACGACTCAAACGCGAGAACGAAGGTAAATGATGTTAATTGTTGAGTGTCTTTTAATATTGTGTAAGTATACATATTAACATATGTGCATTAAAACATGTGCATTTATGGGGCGATTTCTCAGGCTTAAAAGCTCACCTTTTATTAAAAATGTAAATGCAAACGTTTTTCTTTCTGAAGGGCACAAACCACTTCGGACTTCAGCTGTTAAATGCGCGAAAATTTCGTTACAGATAAATAAGCGCAACATATTATCAGTTGTATTGTATGCTTCCAATACATGTAGAAATGTGTTAATCATTAACTAATAGTATGGGATGGGGTTTTTCGACTCAGCTACAGATGCCGATGGAGACCAGAACTGCTTTGGAAAAATACGAACGCCTTAGGGCCGATCTGGAAGAAGGTAGCACAGCGCCTTGATTTAAACTATTCCATGTCTTGGTGGGTTTGTGTAGCTTGTTGTCAATATCTTTATACTTGTTTTTAAGGCTTATTGACTGAAAGGGGCTTTCATGAAAAAGTTAGAGCTTTGCTACAGGATACGCCCTCTACAAGCCAAGGAAGTAAAAGTAAAGGTATATATTTCTGTTTTATTTAAACCTTTTAAGTTTGTATGCATAGCGCCATTTGGCCATTTTAGTTTTTTTTCTTTCTTCAGTAATATTACGTCTCCCTAAAGAAAAACAACGCATACATTTTACTTTTTTGTATCTCTTTAGTAATATTTTAGTGTAAAAGGATAACCAGTATTTAAACCTTTTATGTTACTTTATGAAGTTATTTTACACAATGTTGAAAAATGAATAAGAAAGTTACATATTTTGGCAAATGCTGCTTTAATTTTCAATGAAATGAAAAAAGCCATCCAAGAGAAAACATCAGTGAAGAAGAATCTAAAAAGGAGAAACCCTCATTTATAAAGGTTTGCTGCAAATGACTTAACTGAAAATAAAATAGTTCCTATATGTATAATACATATTTGTCTATTTGACTTATGCCTTTATCCAAGCAACTTGCAACATCTGAGGCACAATTTATTACATGACTTTTGTTTTTTGCAGCATAGGCAGGTGAAGTGACTTCCTCAGGGTCACACAGTGGTGTCAGTACCAGGATTTGAACCGACAAGCTCCGGGTTTGCAGTCCAAAACCTCAACTGCTATGCCACACTGCCTGTCTTAATCATACAATTTTCTTTTTTATGCACATTAGTTCACATTTAGTACCTTTTGTGAATTTTATATCAAAGTTCTAAATACACTTTTTGTTTAAGGTGAAGGTGCTGGCAATGGAATGGAGACCTAGAACAAAAAAAAAAAAAACCTGGAAAATACCATAAGATAATGCTGGAAGAAGAGCCTCCTAAATTTTTAATGAAACCATTGGATGGTTATGATGATATAATAGAGAAAGCCAAAGAAATGTTTTGGAAAGATGAAAGAAATGAAGCTCAGTACACACTGTGCAATGCAGATGGATCAAGATGGCCCAAATCAGATTTTGAGAAGGAGTATTTATCATTAAATGAAATTCCAGATATATGGAAGAAAACATTACATGTTGGTCGTAGAGATTTAGGTACTTCTTTTAGTAGTTTAGTCCATGTTATGTACTGAACATATTGCCATTTAATCGAAACATTTATATAAACATAAACACAGAAATGTTACATACAAACCAAAATGTGCAATAGTAAATTAACACATTAAACATCTACTGTATATTGGTCCATGGTTTCTATATGTAAGCACATTAAAGTGTTGCTTTGACACTGTAAGAGTTATTGTAACACTGGTAATTTTGCTGTGTAAATAAATATTGCTTGATAATGAGTGGTATATATTGCTGTGAATAAAGTAACCACAGAGAAGATAATGTCTTATTTTGCAATTAACAAGTTGTTTCAAATTTTTTTATGATCAAGATTCTTGACAATTGAAACATACTGTCAAATAATATTCAGATGGAAGTTAAATATGGCATTTTTAATGTTTTTTGTTTCCTCTTTAGATGATGTAATATGTGTTGGACAGCTTTCTTTGGCATCTAGAAGTGGAAACTTAACACAAACAAAATCCATGTTAGTGGAGAATGCAGCAATGGTACAGACAAGTATTTACAGATTATTATAAAATATTTCTAGAAATTATTTATCAATAGAGAGGGATGAAATAATCGCATTAAAAAATAAAAACATTACTTTTTAACAGGATAATCCAATTATGCAGGAAACCTCAGGTTTGTGGAATTTAAAATTTTACACATTTATTTTCTTAGACTTATTCATCAGTGTAACATGTTCTTAATACTTTACAGCCCGTTTGAAGAAAAATTCCACCAGTTGTAAGGTGAGCATTTAAAAAAGATTATTGAATACTCTTTAAGAACATAAAAAAATGGCAAACAAGAAGAGTCCTTTTAGTGCTTGTTTGTTTAGTTAACAGCTAAGCTTTTGTAAGTATTTCCAGATACTTCTTTAACTATCGATTTCTCCTTCTACTACATGAGTTGATGTATTCCAGATTATCAAGATGATTATTTTTTATTTCATTATAGGGAAGCACAGTGTTAGTGATTTTAACATTTAATGCAGTTACATTGCTGCTAAAGTACACATACACTCTTTTTCACTTCTTTAAAGTTTAACTATAACAGAGCAGCACTTGACTGAGAAATCAGAATCTGTAGAATATTATACACATTTAACTGATGATTGTGTTTTGCTTTCCTATAGAGAAAACCAACGATGGACAACTTCCAAGGTATTGAAATATTTTTATAATTAATTTAACTTAAACCTAGATTAGTATTAATTTGTTTTTCTTTGTCTGGAGTTTTTTGTAATTTTTTTTTAAATTTTGCCTAATAGCACAACTTTCAGGAAGCTTTTCCTTTGAGGTAAAAAAATACAGAAAATACAGTTTTAATCAAATAAAAATAATGTGGTTTTCATTTTATGCCATTGTTTTACTGCATTAGAAAAATCATTGTTAATTGAAAGTGAATTTATGTTCATAACTTTCTTCAGCTGATGGTGTCATCTAGTAAAAAACATTATTCACTAGCAATTGCTGAAAATATGGAAAATGGTTCATTAAAGTCTGATGTTCAAACACCTCCTCATCATGCAATTCCTCCTGGTATGTTGTAAATCAGACAAAGTGAACAGCAATACTTTTTTATTTTGAAAAAAAAAGGGGATTTATTCTTCTAAATTCATGAATGCTACATTCAAGGGTTTGTTTTGTAAAACTTTTGCTGTCTCATTTAACATAACTGTTTTAGTTGCCTGTATGATTATTTTTAGCTCAATGGTATTAGTATTTTTTTTTTTCATTTCCTTCACAAGTGTACATGCCTCAAATTCCATATGTTGATGATGGACAAATCAAATTCAATCCTGATTTGGCTGTGGGGTCAGGGTCATTTGGAACTGTGTACTTTGGTTCATATCAGGGAACATCAGCAGCAGTAAAGAAGATTCCTGTTGATGACAGTAATGACTTTTTGCATGAGATCCTTGTTTGTTTGTAAGTTCTATTTTCCCTTTATATTTTTTGTAGTGAAACTTGATTGTTTAAATTTGTTTAGTGTATTGTTCATTTCTGAAAACTGTGAACATCAGACAATTGAATGTAAAAGAAAACTTTTCTAAAAGCTTGTATTAAAGACAAAAAAATGACAATTTTTTAAGGATATTTACATTACAATGTGTTGTAAAGTCTTTATTTTTAAGGAGAATTGTAAATGAACATGTTATGTACAGTTATGTTTAATGTTGGTATTTTTTTTATCTGTAGAAGACTTTCTCATCCAAATATTGTTAGATTCTTGGCTGCTACCAAAAAAGATCAGTATATACTCATAGCAAACAAGTATATTCATGGAGCAAGTTTACACGTTGTACTTCACAGTGCAGACAGTCCAGTGAAGGTATGGAATTTTCTGTCGTCTTTAACTTGATGTAACAAGAGTTTTTGACATTTGAACCTTTTAAATTAAGTTTTCAAAAATTAGCTATGTTTTTACTTGAAAATATGCATTCTAAAAAAGGATATTGTTAGTTGTTTTTCTAAACCATTCTAAATCTTTTTATGTTACCATGTGTCATGTGAAAAAATTGCTTTCTATTCATGCAAGTTAATATAAATGCAATAATACTCCTTTAAAAGGAAAAAAAATATGGATTATTAAAGGATAAATATGTTTGTTATTTCTGGCATTCTTCCTATACACTATTCAAGATACCTTGATAAGCAGTTCCATTTTGCATCCTTGGTAAAAAGCTTGCCAGTTAACATTCCACTTTCTCAGGCAGCTTTAAATTGTTTCATTTTCCTATTTGTATAGTTATCACATTATGTGCTTGTAATGTAGCTCCATGATAACCTAAAAAAAATTAAAGAATTGTTGTTTAATGCTAAAGCTGTAAAGTTCTACCTGTAGTTTTTGTTAAGTGCTACAAAAGGCATCGTAAAAGAGTAAACAGCTAAACTAACCCTGTTAAATCAATTCTAATTGATTAAGGTAACATTTTAAATGGTACATGTGGAAAGTATGGACCATCTGTGCAGCTATAGTGTTAATTTAACAGTGGTGATTTTACTGTTTATAGTGATATAGATATTAGCGTTATAAATAAAATTATACCTGGAAGTTCACATCAGCTTTTTTAGGATAACTTCCTGACATTGATGCATTGAATATTACTTGGATAATTCAGGTTGATTTTACAAATCATTTCTCATTTTGTCGTTAGAAGCAGAAGAAAAAAATTTATGTTGCACTCGATGTGGCAATGGCTGTGGAATACATCCATTCTAAGAATGTAATACACCAGGACCTGAAGCCTGCAAACATCCTGGTAAGATATATTTTTTAAACAGAAATTTAAAAGACAAGGAAAACAAAAGAGTTACTGTGTTAGTATGGTTTCACTTTGATACCTCTTTTGTAAATTAACATGGCCTATTAAACTCTATTTAGACATTCTTTATGTGATTCTGGGCCATATAAAAATAAATAGCTGTTTTGGGATGTTTTTCTCTATCAGTCACAATCGCAAGTTTAACATTTTGAATTCTAAGCTTGTGTTTACTTTTGTGCAAAACGCAGGGTAAACATGTATTCTGTTTAGGTAGCAAACATATGCTTTGTTGATCATTTGTGTTTCATTAAGTAAATTCATTTTCATTTCTGTAATTTTTGTCTTCTAGATTGAAGGCAGCAGCAAAAAGGCCTATCTTACCGACTGGGGTTTAGCCAATGTTCGTGACTCAGTTTCGCTAAGGCAAGGGAGCAAAATATCTGGGCCTCTTGGTGGTACTGCTATTTATACAGCTCCTGAATGTCTGCTAACTTATCAACCTTGTTCTGTACATTCAGACATATGGTCCATCGACATAACACTTTTAGAGCTGTACACAAACACTGTTCCATGGTCTGTAAAGACCTATAAAGAACTGTGCCAGTTAATGTCAAAAGAGGCAGCTCCAAATGCTATAAACAAATTCGATTCATTTTGCACACAATTAATATGTATATGTTTAAAATATACACCATCAGAAAGAATTTCAGCCTCAAACCTAGTTCTTCTGTTAAAATCATTGGACAACACTGATTTAAAAAAACATTATGGATACCATTGGTAATTACAAAATATTTTAGATGATGACCTTTGTTTTATTCATCCCCAAGAGGAAAGTAAAATGTTTAGTTTTTCCTGTCATTAAAATGTTGTTAAATTATATACTGTATGCAGGAAAAAAAGTCCATACAATTATTTTGATTATGTTGTTCTTCTTGATGTTATGACTGTAAAATTGTGATGCAAATAAATAATGTCTCTCCCAGAGAAGCAAATCAGCCATCTAAGTTGTACTTCATAAATGGTGCTTGATTCTTCTGTCACAAGGAACTCTAATATCAGTGCAAGTTCATAAAATTAATGGACTGATAATAGTTAAACATAGATGATAGAAGGATACTAAAGGTTCTATATAAATATCCTCTGGGTTGTTTTAAATTTTTATAATGGATCTTTCTATGTGTAAAGGCCAAAAAAAAAGTATGATTAAACCAATTTATTTTCACAACAACAAAATTTATTTAGTATGAGAAGAATTTATTATTTTTTCATATATTTCAAAAGCCTGTACAAAGTTATCTGGCTCAATCAGATTCAATCTGGCCATAAGGGTTGTGATGTGATTTGCAGTCGTTAGATAGGAAGCCACAGCATCATCAACTGAATAACCATCCATTGATCTAGGGAGAGTAAACACAGTGGAGCACAACTGCCTGAAAGCAACATTGGCCACAGTCAAGGTTGATCCCTTTTCACAAGCCATAGTGTCTGCATGCTGCTGAAGATCATCATCAATTGTGCACAGCATATTTGGAGTTCCTATTAATGACAAAAAATACATTAGTTGAATGAGTAGACAGTAAATGAGCACTCTCCATAATACCATATATGCAAAATACATAAACTAAAAAACAGATTAGACAATGGGTTAGGTTTGGCAGATTTTATTATCTCACAGGGAAATTTGTTTACAGTGGTAAAGTTTAAAAGCACAGAATATTGTTACAGACACAGGAAAACAAGCCAAGACTAATCTCATGACAGGAAGTCAGTACATACAAGATTCTTACAAAGAAAAATAATTTTAATACTACCTAATAACTCTTACAACTGCTGGAATTCAAAATGCTTATAACTCTGGGAATCAAAGAAATCTGAAGACTATTGATCTTAAATCATTTAGAACCTTAATCTGCAGCCTTATGGCAACAAATAAAATGTGAGAAACAGAAGATTGCCGTGTGTGAAAGAATTGAGCTAACCTTCTAACTTTTTTTGTGGTGTAGCTCAGTGAGAGAGAAATTTATTGCTACTTTTGACAGCGTTGTTTATACAGTTTATGTTCTTCAAGGCTGAAATTTCTGAGCTAAAGGATAAAACCAAATGTGACAAAATAATTAATAGTTGGCTTAAATATGTTATCATAGTTTTGTCCAAAATAGTTTAAACATAAAACCTTATCAGGTACGCATGAAAATAGATTTGGATAAGCTGTGTTTAAATATAACATTACCGCATGGAGGACAAAAATAAAGCATGTCTAGTTTTCCAAATGGTCCTGCAGCTAAAGTCTGCTTACGAATCCTGTGGTTGTTCTATTCAATGCGCTCAGAGTAAAGCTGCCTTTCAATTAGAGGTAAAAAGCAATATTGGACACAGTGTCTGAAACAAAAAATTTTTTTTTTTTATATATTTCCTTATACATTTTCTGATTAAACTGTTTTATAGTGATGCAGACAACTATCCTAGTGCATCCAGTCACAAGCAACTGTGAATAGCATGGCAGTCTTGTTGTATTCTCTCACAGGTACACACAGTTACAACATTCACCAAAACTTCGGGATGCCAAGTAACCTAAACAAATGTCTATGTGATGCAAAGGAAAACACGTTTGTGGAAAAAGCTACTCTTATATGTGGTTAACATGAAGATTCCATATACTGTAGATAGGTACCAGGCCAATACTTCCTACTGGCAATACTGTAGAGCTAAATACTGAACTGTTATAATTATCAAAAATACAGCATTTTTGCTGATTACTTCATAAGGTCCTTCACAAAAAAAGCATCTTTATTTCCAAAATACACTGACTTGTATTTTTCAATTTTCAGATGCTCCTCCATCATAGGCTGCATTAATAATGGAGACGAGTCAAGAGTACAGGATGTTTGTAGAGGACTTTGTCTTGTGGTACCAGGACAACCTGCAACTCTGTATCAGCAAGACAAAAAGCCTTTGACCAATCACCATCCGGGGAAGGATGTGCATGTGGAAGAGGTGCAGAGCTAGAAGTACCTGGGTATTCACATAAACAACAAACTGGACTGGTCTGACAACACAGTGTCTCTGTACAAGAAGGGCCAGAGCAGAGTGTACTAGCTATGGAGACTCAGGTCTTTTGATGTGTGCAGCAAACTGTTGGAAATGTTCTACCAGTCCATAGTAGCCAGTGTGATGTTCCATGCTGCAGTCTCCAGCAAAATGACACCTTTAATTGGCTAACTGAAAAGATTACAATATGCAAGCTTTTGAGGAAACTCAGGCCCCTTTACATCTTACCTTACATTCAGTCTCCATTATGAAAATACAATTTTGAATTAGAAAAATATCAACTAATAAATAAATAAACATTTACATATATACTGTGTATATGAATCAACTTATACATATATATATACATACATACACATATATATATATATATATCTATACTAATAAAAGGCAAAGCCCTCACTCACTCACTTACTCACTCACTGACTCACTTACCACTCACTGACTCACTCACTCACTCACTGACTCATCACTAATTCTCCAACTTCCCGTGTAGGTAGAAGACTGAAATTTGGCAGGCTCATTCCTTACAGCTTACTTACAAAAGTTGGGCAGGTTTCATTTCGAAATTCTGTGCCTAATGGTCATAACTGGAAGGTATTTTTCTCCATTAACTGTAATGGAGTTGAGCTGGAATGACGTGGGGGGGCGCAGTTTCGTGTGACATCATCATGCCTCCCACGTAATCACGTGAACTGATTGTCAACGCAGTGCGTAGAAAACCAGGAAGACCTCCAAAAGCGCTTAAGAAAACATGCATTATATAATTGAGAAGGCAGCGAAAAACAATAAGAAGCGAGCGAGTGACATATACTACCATATTCATGAGTGTTGCTGCCTCGGAAAGAAAGAAAGGTGTAAACCTAAACTTTAAATTAAGTTCATAGACAGGCTACGCTGGCGTTTCACATGCCCACAGGTAATGCGGGATACAAGTTTAATGAGAGGACGCAGGATATAAACGAGAGTTTTGATCACTTTGTAACTAAGTTAAAATTGTAGGTGAAGGGGTGTGCTTATGCAAATTCCGAGACTGTGTTTGTGGGGATTGACAGTTAAGGTGGGGAGTCACGTCATCATCTCCCTCCCATTCATCTAATTTCGGTCTGAGCTGAGCTCAGGCTAATGCCGTCTTTCGAAGCAACTTCGTCAGACTGCCACCAAATACTCACAGAAAAATCCACAAGTTAATACACACACTATCTCTCGAGTTTCTCCACACTGAATCCTCCAGGCACTACTTACAAAAGGTCACATTGACAATCGTGTTACGTTATTTTTAAAATCTTTCCTTTTCTTAGCACAAGCACAGCTGAGAAGCTTCGATGCATGTGCTCCATAACGCGTTAAAAATAATGCATTTAATCACACTTTGCATTACAAGCAAAGGGAGCTTTTGTCAATGCATGATTTCCTGGTACACGATTACATTGATCAGCGCATCCCGATTCATTTTACCCTCGCACCACCTTAGTTTGAGAAGAAGTCTGAAAAATATGAGGTTAACACAGAAAAACATCACCAATTCAAGCTTTATGAATAATCGATTCGCCATCAATAATTGTTTTGGTAAAGCCATCCTCCTTCCATTTTATAATTTTTCCGCCAATAGCCATGATTAAATGAACGGTAAATAAAGTAAGAGCAAAGCGAGGGTGACTTATTTAGGCAGGCATATATATGACAGCAACACTCATGACAATGTCAATCATGTTACGTTATTATTAAAATGTTTCCTTTTCTTTTCATTACTTCTTTAACACACTACTTCTCCGCTCAGGAGGCGGGATTTTGCTATATATATAATATATGAATGACCTCCAAAGAGCGCTGAGACTTTTGATATCATGAACGTGTCTGCAATAACTGTGGTATCCTGCACAGCAAAAGTCGAGCAGCCAGCAGCGCATAGCTGTGCCGGCCTTTGAGACGCTGACTGCGCTTCTGCCTTAAGTCAAAGTGAGCACTTTTAATTTTTTTCATCCTCCCCCTGCGCTATAGCCCAGACAAGTGCAAACACGGACCCCTTTTCTACACCACGGAAAAATAATATTAAGGCGATTCACACTTTCTTTGCACGATACGATTATGAGGTCATCACCTCGGATTATGAAGACACGCACACGAGTGGAGGACTGACAGTGCCATCACAGCTGATTAATGGCAGGGACGCCTCACCAGTCTACACAAGACCCACCGCGACTGTCCCCAAAAGGCGATCATAACGTCAGCTTAACACATCTCTCTATACTATATAAAAGAAAAAGGCAACTTTCCTTTCTTTACACCTTTTATCCCAAACCAAAGCCTTCTCTCTTAACAGTGCAGAGGACACAAAACTAATTTTCTTTAAATGCCGGTAAGGCACATTACCAGAGGCACAAATTTGAACGCTCACATAGAAAATGTAATTTCTATACCACAGCCGTCGTGTAGCCTTTCAAAAGGGATCTACTACCGAGAGATGATCCATATATATTTTAGCTGCTGTTAGTTACTTACCTGTTGTGTTACACAGTCTTTAAAATGTAGTTTACCCAACCACTCCAGTAGTGCTCAATGTACCTGTACTTCTTAAAACGTTAATGTTTTACTGTTTAATAACTTATAGACTATATTTTATTATTTTTCCCTTGCACTCAGTGACCAAAGCTATACACACACATATAGACACATACAAACATACACACAAGTATATATATGTGTATATATATGTATGTATGTGTATATATATATACACACACCCCTATCTACATTATATATATATATATATATATATATATATATATATATCTATACTAATAAAAGGCAAAGCCCTCACTCACTCACTCACTCACTCATCACTAATTCTCCAACTTCCCGTGTAGGTAGAAGGCTGAAATTTGGCAGGCTTATTCCTTACAGCTTACTTACAAAAGTTGGGCAGGTTTCATTTCGAAATTCTACGCATAAGGGTCATAACTGGAAGCTATTTTTCCCCATATAATGTAATGGAGTCTTGAGTTGGAGATGGCCGCGGGGGGCGGAGTTTCGTGTGACATCATCACGCCTCCTACGTAAGTACGTAGAGCACAAGGAAGAACTCCAAACAGCGATGAGCACAAAACGCCATTTCACAATTGAGAAGGCAGAAAAACATTATGAAGCAAATGATGCATACAAGCATATTCATAAGTACAGCTACTGCGGAAACAAAGCACGGCATCAACCATAAGTTTATATTAAATTAAGTTCATAGGCTACCACTAGCGTTTGTAATTTAGTGCCTGCCCATATAAGGCTGTCCATCAGCGGCAATCCAATACAAACACTGCCGGTAAATATTCACGTGTGAAGGACTGTGCTTATGCAGAGGAAGATGAGATGGTCAGGGTGGTGTTTGGCACAAACTCATTGAAACTGCGAGAGAAAGTTTTAAGTGCCGGGTCTTAGCTGACATTACACAAGATGGCACCAGTACAGCTGGGAACCTTCGATGCAAGAACACAAAGCGGCTCACGTGAACTGACGCAGTGCACAGACAAAAAGCAACAGTTCCAAAGAGTGCTGAACAAAAACCGAATTACACAATTGAGAAGGCAGCAAAAAAATATGAAGCGTCTTATACATAGAATCATATTCATAAGTGCAGCTACTGCGGAAACAAAGTACACGGTGGAAAAAGTGAATGTCCTGCTAAAGGAAGACAGTGTAAAAAAAAAAAACCCGTGCATGCAGTTTGTCACATCACAGATAAAAAGGAAGACGAGCTGTTTATTGATGCAGTAAGGAACTAATCGATGAATGAAACCTCTTATCTTTACAACGATTGACAAACACGGAATGTAACTTGAACACATCCTACAAATACGAGCCTGATTGAAAGAAATAATGATAATCAAATCCTTGATGACAGCAACATTCAATAACACTCACAAAACAATTACTGTATATTGACAATCATGTTACGTTATTTTTAAAATGTTCCCTTTTCTTTTTCATAACTTCTACTTCTCCACTGCGATACACGGGTATATATATAAATGTATATATATACCCTGATCTACAATACATACTTTAGCATAGACAAGCCACACGCTGTGGCGCAATTGTAGAGTCTTCGCCTCTAACGCCGACATTCGAGGTTCGATTCCCGAGAGGGGATGTACTGACTATGTACGCGCGCTACCCGATTCATTTTACCTTCGCATCTCCTTGGTTTGGGACGTATGAAAAAATATTAGGTTAACGCAGAATCATGTTACGTTATTTTTAAAATTTTCCCGCGCTCCTACGACTGATCATTTCGACTACCGAGCGAAGCCTTGATAAAAGCATGGTTTTGTGCACACTGAAAAGCAAGCAAAATTAGATGCATTACAGAAAGCGGACTTTGTGGCTCTTACTGGGGATCATTGGACTTCCGTGACCGTTAGTAATTCTAAATACATCTAATTACAAAATGTTCAATGATCACACTGTTTTAGCCTAATGTACAAAATAATTTTGGCTAATGTTACTCAGAGCTTAAAGAGTAAGCTGGTCAAATTACCTTTTATGTTTCTGACTTATTTTTTTAAGAAGAAAAACTGCACTTTATGGTGAAATTTTGGTTATTATTATTTAAAGACAATACTATTCTGAAAATGTACTTAAAGTACTTAAACTACCACTTTATTTTTAAGTCTGCCCAATTTTAACCAGGGATGATATTTTTGTTTCTGTTTTGAATTCAAATGCAGTTTAAAGGCTTTTTCAGAAATTAAAACAGCTTCAGTTTACAATATTCATGTCCATGTCTATTATTTGATTCTGTCGCCACTAAAACCGTTTTAAATAAAAAAAAAAAAAACATTTGCGATTTGGGCCAAATTTACGTGTGCGATTACATACGATTAATCAAGATTAATTCTTACACAGCCTCTAATTAATTTGATTAATTTTTTTAATCGAGTCCCACCCCTAATATATATATATATATGTAGATATATATATGTAGATTTGTATATATATGTGAATATACAGTATATATGTAGATATGTATATGTTGTATATACAGTATGTATATATATGTGTGTGTGTATATATACAGTATGTGTATATATGTATATGTATATATATATAACTGTATATATATATGTGTATAGATGTGTATATATATATATATATATTTATATATATGTTTATATGTATATATATGTTTATATATGTGTCTGTGTGTGTATATATATATATATATATATATATATATATATATATATATGCCAGCAACACTCATGTCAATGACAAAACAATTACATTAACAATCATCTTACGTTATTTTTAAAATGTTTGCTTTTCTTTTCATAACTTCTTTAACACACTACTTCTCGCTCAAGCACGGTATTCTGTTAGTATATATATATATATACATACATACATACATACACACATATATATAATTTGTGTGTGTGTATGTATGTATGTGTGTATATATGATGTAGATAGGTATGTATATATATATGTGTATATGTAGATATGTAGATATGAAGATATGTATGTGTATATATATGTGTATATATATATATATATGTGTGTGTGTGTGTGTGTATATATATATGACAGCAGCAATCCAAGCTTTGAGAAAACTGTAAAAAGGAGGCGTGTCAGACGTCGTGGTACATTTTCTGATGCAGCTACCGAAAACAACTTTGTGACGCTGCCGCCAAATACACAAAACAATTACTTTGACAATTACATTATTTTTAAATTGTTTCCTTTTCTTTTTCATAACTTCTTAAACACATAACATCGCTACGAAGCGCGGGTATTTTGCTATATATATATATATATCACAGCGACACTCATAACAGTGACAAAACAATTACATTGACAATCATGTTACGTTATTTTCAAAATGTTTCCTTTTCTTTCTCTTTTCTTCTTTAACACACTACTTCTCCGCTGCCAAGTGTGAGTATATATATATATATAGATAGATAGAGATATATATATATAGATAGATATGAGAACAACATATATATATATATATAGATACTGTAGATAGATATATATATATATAGAGATAGATATGAGAACAACACTCATATCAATGACAAAACAATTACATTAACAATCATGTTACGTTATTTTTAAAATTTTTCCTTTTCTTTTTCATACCTTCTTTAACACACTACTTCTCCCTCTGGCTGGTATTCTGCTAGTATATATATATATATATATATATATATATATATATATATATATATATATATATATATATACACTGTAAGATATGACCGGCCATTCATCCCAACCAATACCCCAAGCCGCCAGGTGGAGCCCTCCTTGCAGCATGGAGGTCCCCAGAAGACCAGCAGGGCATCATGGACAATGTGGTTTTTATGCAAAGCCCTGCTGGATGCCGTGGGGGCCACAGGAGGGAGCTGCAGGGAGGACCGAGGGCTTCTTTGTGCCCTGTGACCCGGAGGTTCATCATAGGAAGAGCGACGGAATTCCGGGTTGAAGAAAAGGACTATTTACCCTGACCCGGAAGGAATAAAGACTTGTGGACTGTTGGGCAGAAACACCTCCGGGTCAGGGAGTATAAAGGACTATGGGAACTCCCAGACAACGAGCTGAGTTGGGAGGCAGGGTGGCTAAGCGTCTGGGAGTTTGGAGGATTGGTTTATTTGAGAATTGTTGGTTTATTAGAGAATTGTGGATCGGAGCGTGCTTTGTGCACATAATTATTATAATAAATAATAATTGGACTTTTATCTGGTGTCTGACTTGTGGTCTGAGGGTACAAGGGTGTGAGGAAGCCCTTAATCTGTCACAGTTGGCGTAGTCGGCAGGATTCTCTGGCCGTCAGTTTGGCAGAGGACCTGGGAAATTTTTTTTTTACTGTGGACAGAATACCCCGGGAAGACAGCGTCACGACACACACAGGTAAAATCGCCAACCTCACTTTTATCATGTCCGTAATGGGGAAGAGGAAGGGCAAGCAAAGCGACAACGCCCGTGGGAGTGCCTTAGGTGCGATGGCCGACGCTCTGGAGGAGTCAAGGAGAGGCCTTACAAGTCCGGAGAAACCTCCAGGAAGCAACGATCACTCTAAGGTACATGCCGGGAACGACATTACAAATCCTTTTATTGTAACTCGCTCTGTCCCGTGCGTGTATCTTGGAGATGATCACCTGGAGGCTCCGAGGGATAAAGGAGACTGCCCCGAAGACAACGGCCTGCTCCTGTCGAAGCCAGAGCACCTAGGAGTCGACTTCCGCGTGACGGTAGCCGAGGAGGGACACGGCAACAAACCCGGTGCAGGCTGGGAAGGAGGAGGACCGCGTCCCACTGTTTGCGCCTTCGAACCCGAAGGAACGGACTCGGACATTCCGAAGGGGAAGGGGGTGGCGAGCGAGGCGCCGCTCACCCCACAAAAGGGTAAGGAGGGTCGAAAAATGGCTGTTCAGGATGTCATAAAAGAAAAAAAGACAAACCGCAGCCTGCTAAAAGAAGCGGCCCGATCCTCAACCTGTGAAGAGAACTCCAAGTCCCAGAAGCCTCCGCGAGACCCGTCAGAGCACGTGCCTGAAGCGGGCGTGCTCATTGGCTCCCGGCCGGCAGAGAAGACAGACGAGGAAGTAAGTCTTTTGCCGGTCGAAATAAAAAATAAGATTGACTTGCGGGAACTCGAGCGCTTGATCGAGCCCGTAAATAGTTTCTTACAGGTCCTGACGACCATTGAGAAGATCGTCGGGGAATTGGGAGTGGCAGCCAAAGCGCCGTTGGAGAAGCTGAGGGATTACGTGCAGCGATTTGGTGGGGAGCCTCCCATATATCATGATGTGGCGGTACAGGTATTTGAAACTCGTACCGTATATATAACAAGAGGGACGCAGTAAACCGGGCCCGCTTTTAATAAATAGCGGGTGCCAGTACACTACGTGCCCTACAAACGAGGTTGGAACGTTTACAGAGTGGCCGGGGGAAGGGCCGGTCATGCCGGAGCAGCTGGATGGTGCTGTCTCTCGGAGCGATTCGGTCCTAAAGACCCAGACCCGTGTTATTAATAAATCAAAGGGCATGCAGACAGTAAAAGGGCTCTCTTTCACTAATAGAGAGACCCAAACTGTGGACAAGCCCCAGATTAAACAGGGGATCCTAAGAATAAAGAGGGGGTCTCCTGACAAAGTTGAGCAGCGAGCTGAGAGCTCAGGGGCGACCGTGGAACCCTCCTCAGTGGACAAAGGGGCGGAGCGGAAGTTTCCAGACTGTTTCCAGACTCGCAGAGGGATACACACTGGAGGAAGGCGGCTGTGCTACAAATGCCGCCGACCGGGACATGGATGGCGAAATTGTCCTGGGAGGACGTGGAATAGAAATCCTTTTTTATATAATATTCCCCCAAGGTTCTCCCAGAAATTTTCTGGACTTCGCCAGAGCCTGAACAACTCCTCCTAGTGGAAGACATCCCTCGCGGGGCTGGCTGCTCCGAATCATGATTCGCCGCTGGGGGAATACTGTAAGATATGGCCGGCCATTCATCCCAGCCAATACCCCCAAGCCGCCAGGTGGAGCCCTCCTTACAGCATGGAGGTCCCCAGAAGACCAGCAGGGCATCATGGACAATGTGGTTTTTATGCAAAGCCCTGCTGGATGCCGTGGGGGCCACAGGAGGGAGCTGCAGGGAGGACCGAGGGCTTCTTTGTGCCCTGTGACCCGGAGGTTCATCATAGGAAGAGCGACGGACTTCCGGGTTGAAGAAAAGGACTATTTACCCTGACCCGGAAGGAATAAAGACTTGTGGACTGTTGGGCAGAAACACCTCCGGGTCAGGGAGTATAAAAGGACTATGGGAACTCCCAGACAACGAGCTGAGTTGGGAGGCAGGGTGGCTAAGCGTCTGGGAGTTTGGAGGATTGGTTTATTTGAGAATTGTTGGTTTATTAGAGAATTGTGGATCGGAGCGTGCTTTGTGCACATAATTATTATAATAAATAATAATTGGACTTTTATCTGGTGTCTGACTTGTGGTCTGAGGGTACAAGGGTGCGAGGAAGCCCTTAATCTGTCACAATATATATATATATATATATACACTCACCTAAAGGATTATTAGGAACACCTGTTCAATTTATCATTAATGCAACTATCTAATCAACCAATCACATGTCAGTTGCTTGAATGCGTTTAGGGGTGTGGTCCTAGTCAAGACAATCTCCTGATCTCCAAACTGAATGTCAGAATGGGAAAGAAAAGTGATTTAAGCAATTATGAGCGTGGCATGGTTGTTGGTGCCAGACGGGCCGGTCTGAGTATTTCACAATCTGCTCAGTTACTGGGATTTTCACACACAACCATTTCTACGGTTTACAAAGAATGGTGTGAAAAGGGAAAAACATCCAGTATGCGGCAGTCCTGTGGGCGAAAATGCCTTGTTGATGCTAGAGGTCAGAGGAGAATGGGCCGACTGATTCAAGCTGACAGAAGAGCAACTTTGACTGAAATAACCACTCGTTAGAACCAAGGTATGCAGCAAAGCAATTGTGAAGCCACAACACGCACAACCTTAAGGTGGATGGGCTACAACAGCAGAAGACCCCGCTGGGTACCACTCATCTCCACTACAAATAGGAAAAAGAGGCTACAATTTGCACAAGCTCACCAAAATTGGACAGTTGAAGACTGGAAAAATGTTGCCTGGTCTGATGAGTCTCGATTTCTGTTGAGACATTCAAATGGTAGAGTCAGAATGTGGCGTAAACAGAATGAGAACATGGATCCATCATGCCTTGTTACCACTGTGCAGGCTGGTGGTGGTGGTGGTGGTGTAATGGTGTGGGGGATGTTTTCTTGGCACACTTTTGGCCCCTTAGTGCCAATTGGGCATCGTTTAAATGCCACAGGCTACCTGAGCATTGTTTCTGACCATGTTCATCCCTTCATGACCACCATGTACCCATCCTCTGATGGCTACTTCCAGCAGGGTAATGTACCATGTCACAAAGCTCGAATCATTTCAAATTGGTTTCTTGAACATGACAATGAGTTCACTGTACTAAAATGGCCCCCACAGTCACCAGATCTCAACCCAATAGAGCATCTTTGGGATGTGGTGGAACAGGAGCTTTGTGCCCTGGATGTGCATCCCACAAATCTCCATCAACTGCAAGATGCTATCCTATCAATATGGGCCAACATTTCTAAAGAAAGCTTTCAGCACCTTGTTGAATCAATGCCACGTAGAATTAAGGCAGTTCTGAAGGCGAAAGGGGGTCAAACACCATATTAGTATGGTGTTCATAATAATCCTTTAGGTGAGTGTATATATAAATAAATAAATGTACAATAAATACATATGTATGGGATTGGATAGTTCCAAAATTTCAGCTTCCACCACTGCCTGTCAAAAAGGCAAAATTTCTTAAATGTGCTAAGGGAAAAAATGCTAACAATACTATATGTAATCATTAGTTAATCAAAGAGACATGTATTACATCTACATTGCATACCTCAAAATGTTTTTGCCAGAAACATATCCATGATTTTTTTTAGGTATCCATTAAAATACACTGCTCGCTTTTAGAAATAAAAACAGAATATAATAATATTGGTGATTTTTTTCACCCAAAATATTAAATTCAGTCATTTAAAATCCTGTCAACAAACACTCACAAGGGATATTGTCACACATCATATTACTTATGATAGGCTTTATGATGCAGTAATTGTTGAAAGCATGTGCATTTTCCTACTGTACATAGGTCTTTCATCTTTAAAGGTAAAGTCACAATAATGAAATATACAACAATCTGGTATTTTTTTGTATACTTACTTGATTATGTATAGACTTCCCATATCTGAAACTGTTAATTCCTGCTAAGCTGTCATGGTGATGGTATCTAAAAGACATCTGTATAATGGCAACTAAAGAATTTTCATAACCCCTATCTGCTCTCACAAGGCGTGGACAACCTATAGCCATAGCAATTCAAAAATAAATAAAAGACAGTAATTTAAAGCACACAGCTAGAAAAGTGCTCTTAAAATATTAAGAAAATCTTCTAACAATATACAGATAAAGAAGCTAATTTATTATAGGAATTAGCTGGAAACGAAAGTAAACGTTTCACCATTTTCTGTTTCCACAGCATCAAGAAAATATCTAGCAATGAAACAACAACAATAACAACATTTATTTATATAGCACATTTTCATACAAAAAAAATGTAGCTCAAAGTGCGTTACAAAATGAAGAATAGAAAAATAGAAGACACAATAAAAAATAAAAATAAGTCAACATTAATTAACATAGAATAAGTAAGGTCCGATGGCCAGGGTGGACAGAAAAAACAAAAAAAAAAAACTCCAGTGGATTCCGTGTGGAGGTCCCTGCATGTAGCCATATAACATGTCTTGAATATCTACATAAAGATATGAAAATATACAAAAAACATACATAGAGAATATAAATATTAACAGAACAGTATTGATCACAATAATACCGATTCAGCTTGTCTCTACATACCCATCAATACACAGATGAATCCAGATTCCATAAAAACGCAATTTATCATTTCCTGTAACAAACAAAATTCAATAAATGAACCCTGCAAACACAGTAATAACATTGCATCCACTTTAAAAACAGTGGGTTTAAAGTACCTTGTAAGAATCTCAGATTTCACAGTTTTGCACTTTCTATTCTTATCATATGGATCATGTACATTAGAAAAAAACAGTAAAACAAAGCCAATATAAGACATGCCATCAATGTGCCAAGTGTAATTGGGGCCCTTTGTTGAGTACTGGCATCTCAGAATTTTGCGATTTCCTGGCTGTCGTCTGTGCAGTCCCCTTGCATCCAACTGACGCATAATTTAATGTACATCATTTCTAAATAAAAAAATTTAAAAAATCATTTTAGAAGACACATATTTAAGGAAGGGAATGAGTGTTTACTGTTAACCAAGCAGTCAAAAAACATGCTGTAGAATTAGACACAGGCTACCGATAGCATGGTCGAATTCCTCTGAAGTCCCTCACACGTCTATACATAGCTCTAACACCTTTCATTGGGGGCCACTTTTTTAATTCACTCTAAGATACAAAAATAATTTGGATTTAATTAATTCACTTAATGATCACCTCCATAATCAAGGAGTCAGTAATACTGGTACCTCAACTGCAGCAAAAATTTCATTTTTGGGACGGTCATTACTCCTGAACAATTTCATTTTGTGCAAAAGTCTTCTCAGTTGGCGATCTCTGAAAATGTTACAAAAATTAACCATGTCCTTCTGTTCTTTAAATCTTAAAACAATGCATAATATTTGTAATTGGTGGAACAAACTTTTATGTTGTAGTCATCTGCTGCGTTAACTCACTAAGAAATATATTATCTGAGATAAAATTTGATAAAAAAATCATTTGCATATGTTTGTTCTACCAAAATAATTTATAGACTGAGAAAAATATTAATGCTTAATACTGAACTATGTTTTTACACTATACACACTAAGTGAACCAATTACAATAGCATATGGTACAATGAAATTTGAAATTAAAAATGATTATGAATGACCTTTTCCAAAGTATAAAGATATAATCCAAAAATTTATGAAAATATTTAACTTACGATATTTTTCCTCCTCCAAACACTTCAATTACTTTAAGCATCTCCTTCTGAGTATATCCTTGCTGAAATAAGTTTCTGATAATACACAAACCTATGACATGAAACATTTTGATACCAGAACTGTACATACTAATTCAGATTTTTAACAAAAATGTATTTTACTCAGTGTGCAAAACATATTAACATCCTTATGGGATAATTCTTTGTGAGGTAAGTTTATAAAATTTTAATTACATTACAATTGTATTATTAAGGCTAGTTACTTACGATCATGGTTCTTTACTCCAATGACATGTGAATCTGTGATACAAAACAAGATATGCACAATAAACCAACACATTAAATAAATTCTGAACAATACATCTTGCTGAAAAAATAATGTCTCTGTAGAAAGCCATGCATTTTGTTAATGTTAAGTATGCAACTTTTTTAGTATTTTCAACAACTGGCAAGTGATTATACTACTGATAGTCAAGTATCTATGTTGTGTTTCTAAAATTACACTTTAAATATCAATGTTGTTAAAATGGCCAAATGAGGCTATGCATACGAACTTAAAAGGTTTAAATAAAACAGAAATATATACCTTTACTTTTACTTCCTTGGCTTGTAGAGGGCATATCCTGTAGCAAAGCTCTAACTTTTTCATGAAAGCCCCTTTCAGTCAATAAGCCTTAAAAACAAATATAAAGATATTGACAACAAGCTACGCAAACCCACCAAGACATGGAATAGTTTAAATCAAGGCGCTGCGCTACATTCTTCCAGATCGGCCCTAAGGCGTTCGTATTTTTCCAAAGCAGTTCTGGTCTCTGTAGAAATCGCCCCATAAATGCACACGTTTTAATGCACATATGTTAATATGTATACTTACACAGTATTAAAAGACACTCAACAATTAACGTCATTTACCTTCGTTCCCGCGTTTGAGTCGTGCTGTAAATTCTTACTGTGAAATATAATTGACAAATATTTCGGCGAATTAACTTGTGAAGAAGGTGGAACTGGAGTATTACGTCACTTCCTTAACGAAAATGCCATGATGGGGGGGAGTGTGGGGGATGACGGAGAGCTGAAGGCGGATGATGGAAAACTGACATCGGAGAACTGAGAGCGGACGGTGGTGGAAAGAGGGAGGAGGGATGACGGGGGATTCCTCGCAGGGAGGAGGAATATTTTGTTGAATGTAGTAGGAAGGATGGAGTTTTCTCGGAGGGAGGAGGATGTCCTAAAATGGACACCGTACCAAGAGAGTTTGTAAAAATGTGTGTCTTAAAGAGATGACTGAGCATGTAAAGACTGGGAGCATTTTGAATGGTACTGTAACGGGAAACTCATTCCACACATTAGAAGCAAGAACTGAAAAGTATCATCCAGTTTTTCCAGAACAGGTGCGATTAGGGACAGTTAGTATACAGAACAAATCAGACTGGACCTCTGAATAAATAAAGGTGCAGTTTAGCCTTTTTCACATTAGCTAAAATGTGTTGTGACCCATTTTAATGCATTAATGATACTTTAAAAAAATGAAAACTAATCTCCATCATCACAGCATCCCCTTCAACATAGACAGACATGTGGTTTGCCTTCTGCTTTGTATAGCCTATGACCATTTATTATTGTGTGTTTCTGTAGAACTTCCCAAGTCTGTTACTATGTTGGTCTACTATCACACCTTAAGATTATCACATACAGGGATCCTTCACAAAAAGTCTCAGATGAAAGCGTAATTGTCAGTCACTCTGCAATATTCTACTTAGAATTTCCTTCACATTCATACATAGATATCCTTAAACAGGCAATGGAGGATACATCTCACAATATTCTATAGGAGTCTTTACTTACATAAATATCCATTCATCCATAATCCAACCCACTATATCTGAACTACAGGGTCACGGGGGTCTGTTGGAGCCAATCCCAGCCAACACAGGGCGCAAGGCAGGAAACAAACCCTCGGCAGGGCGCCAGCCCACCACAGTACATAAATATCCTTAAATAAAATATGGAGCCTTCATATGTCTCACAATATACTATAGGAATCTCTAGTTAAGAACTTACTTATCACCAGCTCCAATGAACATACAGCTGTCATTACGACACAATTAAAATCACAATGCTTTTGGTTATGTCACTTACCCTATGTGCAAGTAATATGGCTACTCTTCATACAGGTATCTTAATTTTCATTATTATTTCAATCACTCTAGATATAAAGACAAAATAGAAATTTGAAAACAATGTGGTATTTAGTAAAGAAAAATAATACCAGTACAAAAGTATAAAAGAGAATGCAGATAGCAGACTCTGGATATATAGTCTTTAGAAAAATCTCAAGGATTGTAAGTTGTCCCGGATCAGATTTTGACTTAGCAGCAGATGTTATTTATGAGAGGCTTTCTCTGACGATCAGATGAAACGGTTGTATGTCACTTGGTCTCCTTTTTTGACGTCTTTTTGTCATCGCTGTTTTTTCACCTTCTGGTTGGTCCTGCAGTCGGGCCATATTTATTTTAAAATTCCAGGGTCATGTGATATTATACACTATTGATTGGCTGGCTGTCAATATGATGGATGTCTTCACTCAAACTCCTTGATCTTTTTATGCATGTCCATTTCCCAAGCAATTAAGTATTCAACATGGCCTGAAGCATCACAGGTGTATCCTAGGCTTCTGCAACATTCAAACTAATGTTTTAAGTTGATTGATTAATAGTACAGCTCAGGAAGAGAAGATGTTTTTACAGTATTTGATCCCCTGCTGGATTTGTACATTTGCTCACTTACAAAGAAATGAACAGTCTCTAATTTTTATGGTAGTTTCATTTTAATGGAGAGAGACAGAATATCAACCTAAAATCCAGAAAAAACACATTACCTAAAAGTTATAAATTGATTTGCATGTCATTGAGTGAAATAAGTATTTCATCCCTTACAACCCAGCCAGAAATATGGCTCCCACAGATTGGCTGTGTGCCCATGTGGCACATAGATTAAATCAATCCATCAATCAATCAATTACAGATACTCCTGATCTCAACTCTTTATGTGTACAAAGCACACCTGTCCACAGAATTAACTTCTTCCAGTCCAACCTCTTCACCACCATGGGCAAGATAAAGGAGCTGTCAAAGGACGTCAGGAACAAGACTGGAGACCTGAACAAGGCTGGAATGAGCTACAATACCATCAGCAAAAAGCTGATGAGAAGATGACAACTGTGTGATTTTTCGGAAATAGAAGAAATATAAAATGATCATCAGTTGCCTTCTGTCTGGAGCTCCATGCAAGATCTTGCCTCATTGGATGATATTGATCATTAGAAAGGTGAGGGATCAACCCAAAACTACACGGTTGGAGCTTGTTAATGATCTGAAGGCAGTTGGGACCACAGTCACCATGAACACCATTGGTAACATACATACATATGCCATAATGGATTGAAATCTTGCAGCCCCTGCAAGGTCTCCCTGCTCAAGAAGGCACAGGTGCAGACCCGTCTTAAGTTTGCTAGAGAACATCCAGGCCTGTTTTTCCTGAACAGCTCTTCATATATATATTAGATTAGATTAAATAAGATTTATTAATACCACATGCATATAGCAGCAGAAACATAAAAACAAGGGTACAGACACACAGGACAAATAATACAGCCAATTAATCCATTGATATGTAAATAAATAAATTAATTAATTAATTTTGTTCAGATATTTCAAAATTGTATTTCAAAATAAACTTAACAAGTGCCCCAGGAGGAAGCATTAAAATGCCTGATAGCAGTGGATAGAAAAGACCCCACACTCATTTCTAAGCATACTATGGTGGAATGAGCCTGTGGCTAAAAGTGCTCCAAGAGCCTGCCTTCTGGAGGGGATGGAGGGCATCTAATTTTGCCATCGTTCTCTTTTCCATAACAGCTTCCAGTGTGCCCAGGGTTTGCCCTGTGACAGAACAGGTTTTCCTGATAAGTTTATTCAGGCATTGTGACAGGACTGTTCCCCGAGGTGCTCCAGTGTTACACACCACCATTTCTGACAGTATATATACTGTATGTGATGAGTTTCACTGTTTGTTTAGCAACACAGATACAAATATCTTTCATTAATAAAAATAAAAAAGAACAAAACTGAATTTTCTCACAAGGAGAAGTGGATATAAATTCAGTTCAGATATATGCAATCCAGTTATTGAATTTTATAGCCGTAGTGCCCATCAATATGCAAATTATATGTACAGAGGATTTTGCAGTCATAAACACTTTACATAGTTCAAAGTAGCACAAATATGTTAATATTTGGCAATACAGTTAACATCAATTATATAAGGAACATAAATATAAAATAAAGCATTACAAAAAATGCTTTCTCTTTTTACACATTATCTCCATATGAATGCTTATCTTATTTTATTTCAAACTTTATAATTTTCTCCAGAAGATTTGTAAGACTTCAACAAAACATTTCCCATTTGGCCATATTAATAGATCACAGTACAGCAATATTAAACATAAAAGCATAGAAATGGTGTCTTCTACAAAAGTTAAGTATTTGTAAAACAATCAATACATTTCATTCAACTTCTTAAATATGCACAAAGCACCCTTTGGCACTGCTGTAGCTGAAATCCATGTCTGAATAAATTACTAACATCCTCAAGTGAGGAACCAACTTTGGTCTGGCAATTTTAAATAACTAGAGATTTACTTTATTTATTTGAGAGGGTCTTGTTACAGTTAGTTCCAACTCTTCTCAAACCTATTAACTGGTTAAGCAGATTCAAAAAAATAAAATACATTTTATTATTTATTTAAATTTTGAAGTATAGTATTTTCCCTATTGTAGTACAGTGGTACAGCAGTTAGTGCCCCATGCCATGGACTGGGCTTGCTTGAACTGAAACTCACATTCGTTTTCATTTGTGTGGATGTTTCAAATTCTCTTTGTGTATGCTTCCAAGTGCTGCAATTTTCTTCCTGTATCCCTAATTCATTGGGCTCTTATATTTGTGTAGGACTACAACTGATGCTTTGGGCAAGATTGACTCCTGCTTTGAACCTGATACTGATGGGACTCTAAACTAGAACAGGGGTGAAAAAATGCTGCATTAATGTAGTATCTGCCCTAATTAATCTTACAACTGAATTATCCAGCTAATTAGAAGCAGATAAATAGCTGCTCTCAAAAATTCATCGCAGTTAACTTTCATCCAGCTCAGGGAGTTTTATCATTGATTTTATCTATGTATTTTTAAACTTCAGAGAAGTAATGATATTTTCACAAAAAGGAAGATCTGTAGTTATACATATTTCAAGAGCACCTTGAACATTGTGAGCTTTGACCAACCTCTGAGGGATTAATTGGAGAGTACTGCATTTTGGAGAGAATTAATGATTTCTGATATGTTTTTTATTCTGGTGAATATACTCTCTCCTTTTGAATGACATGATACATAACTATTAAAAATTTAACCTTAGTAGTTTTTCAGCATCTGTGGCAGATTTTAGTTTATGTAATTAGAACATTTTGAGGTAAAGCAGTTTAGGCAGAAAAAAAAACTCTTCTTGTGAACTAATACCAGGTCTATTAACAGTGGATTCCCTACCCTCATGTTTTTGTCCCTGTGACTGGGTTAAGGAAAGGGTTTTCTTGTCAGATGTTTTATAAAACCTGTGGAGTAGTATTAGGGGGCAGCTTAGCAGTATGGAGCAGAGGTCCTGCAAAAAAAAATAAAAAGAAATATCTACAGATTAAGAAACATGATAGAGAATAAACACTCACTTTTGGTAACTTGCCAATTACATTCAAACTCTAGATAACCCTTAGCTGCTACATCCACAATAAGAGTGGAAAGATAACCACCACTGCCATATGGATCAGCCTGAAGCAATTAAAATTCTTGTGTTAGTAGAATTCCTTGTCTGCTGCACGTGATGTGGTGTGCTTTTGAACTAAACACATTGCAGCACGCAATTAATATGGGGAATGCCAAGTCTGACTTCATCTCTCTAGGTGGGTAAAATGGGTAAAACAGCCTGCTGGGCTGAAAGAAAAAGCCCCTGAAAGTGACCAAATAATCTTGGTGCCCTCATTGCCGTCAGTAAGAAAAATGGGTTGTTACAACTATTCACTGAAAATAAGTGGCTTAATAACATTATCTAGAAGGAGTGGTATCCCCTCCAGTGGATTCATGATGCATTTGTTTGCATCTCTGAGTCAGGTTGGTGTAATTTGCTCAACCTTCCTAGCGGTTTTTAGTAAATGGAGCTCTTCCAAGGCCTGATTCAAGAATATATATATTTACTTATTTGGCCATTGCACTATGTAACAATGCAAATTGTATCGTGCAGTTCTCCTGCATCTTAGCAGTTAGATGTTTGTGCCCTTGTCCTAATCCTGTACATACACACAGAGTGTGGTATATTTATTTTTGCATGAGACAGATTTCCCCAAAACATTCACACTATGTTGTAGCTTATTAAGCATATAAAAATTTAATGTTTTTTATCTGGGAATAGGCTTTCTTGGAGGATATAATTGATGCAGGTGGTGTAACAACAAACACCTCCCCTAAAAATGCTTCCTACAATGTTTGATTTTCGGTAGTGATGGGCCTCTCAATACTGAGGTTTCGACACTATGTCAAGCTTTCAAAGCACTGGTGCTCGAAGAGCCGCTTTGAGGTTTGTTTCAAACGTGCCTGTCACGTGATTTTGAGGCATACTAGCGTAATTATGTCATTGATATCTGTGCAGTCAGCAGTCAGTTTGGTCACTCACTCTTCTACTGAACTGCTTTGGCTCAAAGCGTAAAAGCAGTTGTCCCTGCTACAGCGGTAAGGTGTTCTGACGCGAGTTCAACTCCTAATTGGGGCTCGCGTATGTTAAAATAAGGATTTTGTATAAAACGGTTATGTAGTACTTGTCTGTAAGTTAACAAATATATTTTGGAGTCATTATGAATGATTTACACAGAGCACCTTTTTCCTTGGTGTGCAATCGTGTCCATCTATAATCTGTAACAAACTGATGAGCATATTTTCCATAATGTAGCATGTATTATAACAATCCAGAATCTATTCTACCCCATGTCGATCATATCAAAGAGGCTAAGAAACACTTCACTAAAGCCACTGTGGTCATTAGACCAGAATATGCGCAAGACACTCCTCATTAAACGTTTTTACTATTCAGTGATTCCCAGATCTGTAGCTGATTTGTATTATTGATTTCCAAAAAGCAATGTGAATAAAGGCATGTGCTGCATAACTAATCACAACTGTCTTTCAGCGCTATCAACAGTGTCTTCTGAAATTTAAGGAAAGCCTCTAGATTTCTGCGTTAATGAGACAAAAAAGTTGTAAAGAAACTGCGAATTCATCCAGAGGTGGACATAAAGATCACTCAAGTACTGATAAAATGAACAGCTGGATAAGCATATCTGGAGCCAAAGTTTCAAAAAAACACCTGATTTTGTCAGCAACATCCTTTCCTTGTGAATGAATCTTATCAAAGGCTGTGGTGGAGGGTAAATAATTAATCTTCCGTACTGCAGCACAACAGAGTACTGCAGCACAACATTGATGTAAATAGAATTATTGAAAGACTACGTTTTTGTCATTTCTGTTTTCTTAAACCATCTTCCAGTTACGGAATCCCCTGCTGTCACTGTCACATTTAAAGTTCCCTGCTTCTTAACCTGTCTTGTTACCCAAAGCATCAACACTCAGTTTCATTCAAGGCTTTACCATCCTTCCTTTCATAAACATAAAATAAGACTTACATTTCCTCTACATATGTGTCCAATAATAACAGTAAACTGGCAGGCACGAGCACATGGTGGGAATATTCATGACAAGAGCCTGGGCATCAGGGTGAGAATCTGCCTTGTCACCCATTACGTGAGATTGTGTGCCATCCCTCAGTTGCACTGGCACACGTTACACTGGGGGCAAATGCAATGGAGAATACCGACAATGTACACCTGCAGAAGTGGAATAAATTGACTGTATAAGTAGAACATTTCAGATAAACGATGAATTTTGTTAATCATAAACAACAACATATAACTATTATATGTGTTGTTACTTTTTTATTTATTCTCACCAAACGTTACATATCTACATGGGTGCAAACTCATATCCTCCTTGATTTTTGACTTATGATTAATTGTCAATGTCAAATCAATAAAGTCATTTTAAGAAGATCTGCTATAGTCAGTTCAATTCACGCTCCTTTTAAAAAGTTTGCTTATACAGAATATAAAACAGAATCTGTTGATGTGGGACTCGTGAGTAGTAACGAATAATATGTGCCACTGAGAAATTATAATTCCTAATAACGGGAAGAAGTAAAAACTGCGACTTCCTAAAACGGACACGGTAAACATAGGTATTTCAATAAATAATTTAGGAGGCTTGTGTGTGTGTATTTCAATATCAATTTAAGAACTAGGTAGGCCACCTGTTGTACTTCACTTGATAGTTCAATTTGCTCTCTATCCGTCCAAGTTTGAAAATTTGGTTAAATGGAGGAATTGAAAAAAAAACCTTTCACAAGAGGAGGATCAACAATGTGAACCCCTGGTGTTTTTACTGAGGGACAGTTGCAATACCACTGAGCCACCTAATTGGGATAATTAAGGAGCTCTGCACAACTGAACTACAACTACTGTTCTTACTGCAGCGGATGTAGACATATGTTGTTTGACATATGCATGTTAAATTGGTTTAATTGACACGAGAGTACCATTGTTGTATTCTCCTAATGAAGACGAAAAAATTATATTTATAGATGTATACTATATGACTTATGGTTTTGAACAAAATTAAGCGTTTACCTAATAGTGCAAATATATCTTTGACACTATGTATCAGACAAAGGAAATCACAGCAATCCACAATAACAATAATGAATTTTCAGCAACTACCTGAATTGTAGTTTCAGGCCGTCACTTAACTGTATCTACTGAAGTGTGTAATGTGAATATGAATTACAAAATATAACTAGAGAGTTAAGTGTCAGATAGACGCTCAGAAATATAGAGGTCAATGCCTTCAAGTGTGTTGAGGCTTCACAATGATTCAGTAACCAGTGCACATGTTTGCTCGGTGCTTCGAAGCTCGTGTCATGATGAAATCCCAGTGCGCATGTCTGCTCGAGGCTTTGAAGCTCGTGTCATGATACAATTCCATCGTGTATATCTGCTCGAGGCACACAAGCGATAGCTGTGGCCCCGGTGAATATGGAAAAATGGGTCACCACCTGAGGGAAACTACCAAACCCCCCCCTCTCCAGCCATCGCTTGCAGCATCCCCAGGCCGAAGATGATAGAGCGGCAGTTACTGAGCCGAATGCGTCGCAGAAGTCGTAGGCCGGATGTCCGTAACCTGGGTACTACCTGTATATATATATATATATATATATATATATATATATATATATATATATTTAAAACTAGAAGCCGCTGACAAATGCTTCTTTTCGTTGCCAGTCTGTAGCAGCGAAAAAGTAAAAGCAATAAGAGTTTTAACAGACGTCACTGAAGTGCATCATGAGTTTGTGTAACGTTAATGAAAATGGCCTGGAGGTGTCACTAGATAGGTGAGTGTCAAATGCTTTGAAGCTTCGATACAATTTCCGACACAGTTGCTTCAAACGTTTTGATGCTTCGTGAGGCTTCACTCTGTCCATCACTACTTTTCGGGGTATTCCAAATACTAGAGGAGGTTTGTTGTAGACTTTGTTAGCCTGCTTTTTCATCCTTCTGAAAAAGGTGGCCATTTTGAAAGTAGTGCAGAATTTAACATCCTTTGAGCAACTTAATTGATGGAGATTCCAGTTCCAAAACAGGAGAGTTTGCCAAGGTGTTCCAGGACAGAATAGATGGGGAAAAGGGAGACCAAGTTATTGAAGGGAAGAGAATCAGCTTCATCTATTTAAATGCTTATTCTAAAATGTTACTGATTAGATCATGCCAGGTTTTCAAAAAGGTTTGTACAGATCCACTAAGTGAGAATTAGATTTTTGAGTGAGGAAAATTGGGCAGGTTTGTTTAACAAAGTTTCTTATGTGTTGCTGGAAAGTTAAATTTGGAGTGTAATTGTTCATAGGATGCAAAAATGTTGTCTCACACGTGCAACTAAGTGGCAGCTAAAGGGTCCGAGTAAGTGTAATAAAACATCCGACCAAGGAGCAACAGAGTGCACTGACTGTCTTTCTCAGTTCCCTACAGACCTTTCTCGGGAAATTCTGCAAGGTTCCGGCGCCTCAGAAGACATCACTTCCGGAGCCTGCCCCTTTGCTGATGTCACTTCCGAAGCCGGCACCTATGCTGTCATCACTCCTGAAGCTGGCCCCTTTGCTGACATCACTTCTGGTTCCGGCCATTTTGATGACATCAGTTTCTCTACAGGCCTTTAAAGCCTCCATCTTGGGCTACTCTAGTCAGTTCTGTTTTGGACCCTGTTATATGCACATTGTGGTACTTATTTCAACCTTTTTGCAGCTGGGAAGAATAATATACGGGTGGCTGCCCCAAACCTTTATGATGTCTTGGACTCTTGATTGTCACACTGTACAGATCTCTAAGTGAATTAATCCTGAACGTTTTCCAGACAATAAAAACTGCGTACGTTTGACAGGGTGGAAAAACTATGGTTATTGTGCAGAGGTGCCACGGATAAAAGCTTCTCTGTCTTGAAGTACTTCCTACATTGGTTCCATATTCTGAGTTAATTAAGAACAATTGGGTTGTTAGTATATTGGTGATAACTTATACTTATTGGGGTACAAAGCAAGGTATATAAAGAAGTACTGCAGGATTGTATTTCTATTGCGGACCAAGCCTGTGTAAGTTCATTTATTTGTGTCAGTGTCCAGGTTTTTATAGCTTGTATATTTGCTGCCTTGTAATAAAATTGAAAGTTAGGTAGAACAATGCCATCTTCTGCCTTAGGTCTTTGTAGGGTCAGCCTTTGGATACGTGGATGTTTTGAATTCCAGATAAATGAGGTTAGGATTGAATCTGACTTTTAAATAAATCATTTATTGATGTATACTGGAATGTTTTGAAATAGAAAAAGAAGCTTAGGAAAGATATTCATCATGACAGTGTTAACCAGCTAAAGTGAGATGAAGGGTAGACCAACTATGCAAGTCTTGCTTAATTTATTCCATGCAGACAGCAAAATTTTGTTGATAGAGCTTTATGTTTACTTGTGGTGTTTACTCCTAGGTATTTTAACTGATCTGTGATAATTAAAGGGAAGGTGTCCAACTTAACATTGTGTGCTTGAGAGTTCACTGGAAAGAGCACAGTTTTATTCATGTTAATTCTGAGACCAGTATTTTGTGGATTTGACAGATATATCACCATGTTATCTGCATATAGTAATCTGCAAGTCCTTCTTTGATAAGCCACTTCATCTCATAAGCATTTCAACAATGAACTGTCAGTGGCACATTAGCAATTGGTAAAAAGCAGTGGTGACAAGGGGCATCCTTGTCTAGTACCACGTTCTAGTTTGAAGGAGTCTGAAATAATGTTGTTAATACAAAGACTTTTGTTAATATGGACTGGTTACAGAAGTTTTATCCATACACAAATGTTCGGGCAAAACTCAAATTTACCAAATGTAGTGAAAAGGTAGTTCCATTCAACCATATCAAATGTTTTTTTTTGCATCCAACAATAATAATATATCTGGGGTGTTAGACTTTGTGGGTGAATATATTACATTAAACAGGCTTTCAAGATTAGAAGCTAAGTGTCTGTCTTTAATAAATCCAGTTTAGTCTTGTGATATTATCGAAGGAAGCACTTTCTCAATCCTTCTAGCTAGGACTTTGGAGAATATCTTAACATCATTATTAATCAGTGAGATTGGTCTGTATCATGCAAATTGTAATAAGTTCTTATTTTGTTTAGAAATATAGTAATTAATGCTTGGTGAAAAGACAGTCAGAATTTTATTATCTCTAGCTTATGTAAATGTTAGTTGAGATTTTTTATAAAATTAAGCAGGGGCCATCAGGGCCTGCTGGTTTCCTACTCTGAAGTGAGTTTATAGCATCTAGTAATTCTGATAGTGCCAGAGGTTTATCCAATTCCTCTGCACTGAGAGTATCTAGTTGTGGTATCTGTAATGCGTCCAAAAACACATTAGATTGTTTCTTGTCTTCTTTAAACTGTGCAGAGTATAAGGACATGTAGTATTCTCTAAATGTGTTCATTATGTTTCTATGGTCAATGATTTTGTCTCTGTTTGTGTTGGTAATTGATGGGACTGCACTGCAAACTTCCAGCTCGTGGATTTGTTGAGCTAATATCTTATTAGCTTTCTCTCCGTGTTCATAGTAATGATGTGTTGATTTAAAAATAAGCTGCTGTTTCTTTCATTGTCAAGAGTATGAGTTCTGAATGCAGAGCCTGTCTTTTCCTATGATGTGCCTCATTTGGATACCTGGCATGTTCTTGATCTATTCTGGTAATTTCACTAGTTAGCTCTGATACCTTCTTGGTTTCCAATTTACTTTTATGGGAAAGATATGAGATAACCTGTCCTCTTAAGAAAGCCTTCAGAGTTTCCCAGAGTATTCCTGCAGAGATATCTGAGGCTGTATTTGTCTCTAAAAAAATGGATTCGTTCAGATATAAATGTTGTACAGTTCTCATGTGCTATTAAAAGTGGGTTAAGACAGCAGTTGTGTGATGAGTATGTGGGGCATATTGATTTGAGCTCCATGATCAAAGAAGTGTGGTTAGAGATAACAATAGCATCACACTTACAAGATTTAATCATAGGCAATAAATTGTTATCTATAAAGAAATAATCAATTCTTGAGTAGCAGTGACGCACTGGTGAATAAAAGGAATATGCTCTTGATTTTGGGTTTATAAATCTCCAGGGGTCTGATAAGTTGTGATTAATTACAAACTATGTAATCGTTTTTGCAATGTTAGATGTCATCGCCCTTGTGGCAGGAGACCTATCTAGGTTTGGATTTAAAACACAATTAAAGTTCCCAGCTATTATAATTATATGAGTTCACATTGGGAATTGATGCAAATATGTTTTGAATGATGTCCCTATCATCCACATTGGGTGCGTACATATTTATCAAAATCACTTTACAGTTAAATATACTGCCCACGACAATCACATGTCTCCTTTCAATATCAGATACTATATCTGATACTACAAATGATATTGTTCTATGTAAAAAAAATCCCACACCTCTTCTTGAAGCTATAATGGAATATTTGGCCAGTCCAGTCTCTGTTTAGCTGAAACTGATCCTTGCTTAATAAGTGGTTCTCCTGTAAAAATACTATTTTAGCATTTAGACCTGTTAGGTGAGAGAACATTTTTTTTTCTCTTTAATTCGTGCTTGAGACCTGTAATATTCCAGCTCGCAACGTTAACTAGTCATGGAGGCCTTGGTTCCAAGCTTTTGTTGTCATTTTTTAGTCTTAATTTAAGATAAGAGAGCTTTCCAATTTTTCCAGGAGTTATTGCCATGAAGCTTATTGTTACATTGGCACTTACAATTATAAGAATTAAAAGGATAGATTAAAAATAGCTTGCTCTCTTTCTCCTCCTCCCCCCCTCCAGTTGACTTCCCCGAGTGAGACTAGACCACACATCATGAAGTCCCAGTCCTTTGACATACCTAGAGACAGAGCACATCCAAAACAAAACAAACCCCCAGCAGTGGCAGATAAGAATGAAAATAGTGATATCTATTGAAAATTACAGTCCAAATACTATAAGCATAAAGTAAACTCTTAAACAGTCTTCAGAGAGTAAACCCAGGGAATGATGTTAAACAGTCCCAAAAAAAAAATTAACACGTACATACATACACACACACATATAATTGTAGTTACACTGTAAACAAGCAGTAGCTGAGAAGGAAATAGGATATATAATTATGGTACCAGTATCACTGCAAGCTGATCAAATTGCAGGTATGATCTTCTTTGCCATGCCAGGACTGGATGCCACTCACAATTGTATTTCAAAAACGTCAGTTTTCTATGCTATTTTTCTGCTTCCTCTGTAGAAGTAAAAATGTAGAGCTTACCTTGAATGTCCACTTTCAGCTTGGCAGGGTATAAGAGGCTCTGTCTGATCTCAGCTTTCCATAAGTGCTGTTTAATGTTGTAAAATGCGGCACATTTAGCAGCTGTTGAGGGTGCGAAATCAGGGAAAATATTAATGTGGCTATTTTCAAATATAAACTTGTTTCTGTCTGAGAAGTAACATTATACGTAATTTAAATTGTAATTGTTCAAAACGCACGATGTCAGTCCTAGGTTTTGAGGTATTCAATCTACATATGCGTTCGAAATTTGCAGCCATTGCTTTTTCGTAAGTAGTAGATGCCAGTTGTTCAGCTACCTTCTGTCTTTTTCTCCCATGCAATTCTGACATCATGGATTCCTTGCCCTAACTCACTTTTTGACCATAGACTGAATGGACCAATGAAACAGGTTTAAATATCCTGCTGGGGTCAATTCTGCCTTAACCCAGAATCAAGTCTTGGGTCTGAACAGACCTGTACCGTCTTAAAACCACTGCACTCCAGTGAATTCTGTATCCATTAAAGGGCCACTTCTCTTTGACAGCTTCTTGGCTTTCCCTCAGAAAAGGAAAACACTGCTTCACTCCTTTCCATAATGAGCTGTACACTGCCACTTTATAGGTTAAACAGATTGGCCTGGCCTTTTTCTAGTCTTTACCTTTAAAGGGGCAATATAGTTTACATAATTCTCATGCTCTCACAAGACATGCTGCACATTGTCAAACAGGTAGCATTTAGATCTCCTTCAAATTTGTACTGGCCACCCTGTCGTTACAGATGAAAATCAGATATTAATGCCGCCTGTTATGCCAACTGCCTTAGTCATGGAGAAACATTACCTGTAGGTTGCACTTTTCTATCTCTTCTACTTGTACCCACATATGTTTCCCTTCCATGTAATGCAGTATACTTACTTCCCATTTCACCCTTTTTTCCCTGTCAAACCCTTTTTCATTACCTTTTTTACATGAAAGTAAAATGACATATAGTTTTCATCTACCTAAATATCTTTAGGTATAGCTTTTGCCTTTTCCAGGTGACAATTTTTATTATGTTATAATGAAATATTTTAGCTTCAACTTAAGTGTAGCACATTACATTTTGCGACAAAAATTACTTTGGTATAAAAATGACATATTTATCAGATTTACAATGCTGTAACTATATGGAATTGTTGTTGTAAATGCAGTATCTCTCAATTGTTATTTTCTTGAACAGATTTATCATGTTTTTTTATAATGAAAGAAGCCCAGTTACTCTCTAAGAAACCCAGAATTCTCTCTCCATGTAGATTATTCAGCCTATAAATCTAAAATTATTTAAAGACTTCCCCTTTTATTAACTGTCTTCATTAGGTTATATAAGACAGTTATTGCAAATGCTGGACGTTAAGGATCAAAGCGCCCTTCCAAGCAGCACTATGCCTACAAGACTGGTGTGAGTCTATACCAGACCAAGATTTCACTTTTGAGTGTGGGTTAATCTGCAGTGACATGCTCCTCCATATCATAATAGGCCCGTTGTGTCTCTGCAGCCAGTAATGGTGCTAGCAGGTGTGTCCATTCACGTTGTGGCCAGTGCTGCCAGGCGACAGTGCGCTCAAAATCTGTCAGGTATGTTTTGATGTCATCTGAGGATGAGCAACTGGGCAGGTCCTTGACCTGTTCCTAATTAGGAAAGCCTTGGCAACTGGGAGGCAACTTGAGCTTGTAGCTGGTTTGCGTGATTCAACAACTCCTATACAAGTTCTCCAAGGTTAGCCAGGTCTGACATCACCTCTGATATGATCCTGCTAACTACACTACCTGTGTTTGAATGTAGGATAACACAAGACCAAAGTGATAAAAAGGTTGAGGTGCTAACCAGGCCACCCCTTTTAATAACATAAAAGTTTTATACAAAATAAACAGTTGAACAGTTGCTTGATGGGGCAATACAGAAACACAAAGTCTTAGGCTACAGTGCCTTTTCCACATATTCAAAAAAGCTTGGCTGAGCAGTTTCTCTTTGGTGTCGAGCTCTGTCCAGTGGCTAACCCAGGTAAAAAAAAAGAGACCCCACCTTCCCAAAGAATGTCTGATTTACAGTCCCCTGGGCTTTAAGGGGCAGAGTCAGCTGTCCTCATTGGGTAGCTTCTTTGAGGTGTAGATGGAAAAAGAGACAATGCTATTACCGACAATATCAATTTGGGTCCAGGAATGGTGTTGCTTATGTGTGACAACAGATGTTTCTTAAAGGCACACAGGATCTCTTATGTCTCTTTTTCTAAACTGTAGGATTCCATCAGAGACCAAATTGTAGAACAGAATAAATGAGATCTGCATAAAGACCTTAAACAGATGTATGATCAACCGTAAAGATTTTGTTTGCTGATTTAATGTTAAGTTGGGCATTTAAATTTAAAAGTAAAAAACGAAGTGGTGGCACTAACTCTTGTTTGCCACAAACATTTTCCCTTGGTGTTCCAAAAGCATGCTGATATACAGAAACTATATTGAAGTGGGGGGGTTGGGTTTTCCTTGGAATCATGAAAGCTCAATAAAATTACAAATTGTTTTTCTAAGTATGGTTGTGGGTGCAAACTGCATATATAATAAGTTCTGGTACTGAAAAGGGCAGAATGGAGAAGAATAACGGGTCACTTAAAGTACTATATATACCACAATGAAAGCCAGAACACTCACCAAATGGATGACAACAGTTACTGTATGATTACTCCTGTTTCTATACGAAAAATGTGTTTGGTTAAATTTTGTTAACCATCAACCAAGCACAATCTGGAAATGGTCATTTGATCATCAATCCGGATGTTCAAATACATGCGAAACACAACTTGCTCAAAACATTTAGATTTTGAGTACCCAGGTAAAACAACCAGCTGCCCTGTTTCTTTTACAGATTAAAACATTTTTTAAGTGTACTTTGACAGGAATATTACAGCACAATTTAAGAAATCTTATGTCTTGCTATTAAAACATTTCATGGATAAACTGTTACATTTAAGAATTTCACTACCATTGTCCCTTAAGCATATTTTAAAAAGATTTAGGTCTAGGATGAAACTAAATACTGATCTGTAAAATGAAAGCCAGAATTCAACCTTCAGGGTTGGCTCATGTCTTTATAGGATGAGGCATTAAAATTACATTTCACTAGCTGTTTACATGTCAGAGAAATGAATTATGACTGCAGAGCACATTTTATCTTGTCAAACCGCACATATGGCCTGCAAGAATAAAATTTATATATGTAAAATCTTTTAACAAAATCCTTGCAGTTTCCTTAGATGAGGTTGAATAGCGTGAACAACAGGACATTCTCAGTTGCTCTTGCTACATGGAGCCTACAAGAAGACTACAAGAAAACTCCTTGCCCACCTAAATCCCTTTGCACCTCTCCATTTGCATCTTTTGTTTTGTAAATGTGTGGATCAACACAGGCAGCAAGCACACTGCTACCCCATTCCCCACCATGACAGAGCTCAACATGGACAAAAAGTTCTCCCAGCTCAAGCCAAAGCTCCTTATCTGTGTGTGAGGTTCCTGGAGTTGTATAGGGTAAATAATACAGTATATTGATATTTGGAATACATGCATTTCATGTGTGTACCCAAATAAACACATGCTATATTGATATTTGGACTAAAGTCTTCACACATGATATACTTCACGTCAATATTAGTAAATATTAGTATAACAGGGAAAAAAATGTTTTAGTTATGTGCTCACCATTTCTTGCCTTGAATTTTGTCTCACCCTACACTTACCCAGAACACACTGCTTGCTGCTTGTGCTGATCGGCACATTTACAAAACAAAAGAAGCTAATGGAGAGGTGCGAAGGGATTTAAAGAGAGAGAGATTCTAGCATTAAGGTGGATTCTGTTTCAGTATTACAAGGACCCACCATATATTTCAGACAGCAACAAGACAGAAATAATCTATGGAATGCACTTACACACACAAAACCTACTTGGATGCTGTATATGTTTATATTTACTTATTCAAGGTCATTTGAAATAAATTAATTATGCTAACATAAGTATATCTCTGAATGCTTTAATTATTAATAAAAACATTATGATAAGGGGTATGCATTTAATAATGTGAACAAAATTGTGTTGTTTTGGGTGCCTCAGAAAATGATATTAATATTTCTTTCTTTGTTAGTAATAGTTTAGTTTCAAATCTGTTACATTCATCACTGGTGAGCACATAATTTAGTTGCATTATCTTTCTTACTGGAAATACTAATAAGTAATGTGTGTTTATAGATGTAGTCTTTTCAAGAGTGTAGTCATTATGCTGTGACAGCACTCTTTTGAAACACTCTTAATAATTACCAATGATTGGGACGGCTACACAAGAACCCTAATAGCTCATACTATGCAGTAAAATTTATCAAAAAAGAATCAATCAATGAAGCATTTTAGTTTTACAAAATTGATTGGGTTTACTTTGTGCTGTTGTTGAATTTGCATAGTAAACATGTTCAGTCCAATTCTTTGAACTAATATTACTGTGTTTTACAAAATGAAACATTTCTAGCAATGTTATTTTCTTACCCAGTAACATTAAAAATGAAAAAAATAATCCACATTACCTACAGTGTTTGGTTTTCAAATAAATAAATAAATAAATAACAACGGCATATTTACATGTAAACTATCAACAAATACATGCAAGTACTTCAGGGTGTGTTTGCTATTATTAAAATGATATTTTTTATGATTCAGGTAAGTGACAGAACAGACTGATTGAGCAATGATAATACATATCTGTAAAAGATTAAATGAAAATATTTAAGCTTTTATTTTTATCTTGATTATTGAATACATTATATTAAATATTCCCCTTTTAGTTTAAAATGATGATCCTCCTGTAGTATGGTAATCTGAAGTCAGTTTGGATTTTATGAAATTTCCTCTGTTGTAACTTAGCGGCAAATCATGGACTCCTCTGAGATGTAATTAATTGCTCAGATGAAATATGCATTTTCCTTTCTGCTTTGTTTCTAAACAAAACTCTACCAAATAAACACATTAGAATGTTTATTGATTTCATGGAATCTCTCCCCAAGAGGTAAAAGTAAATTAATTTGTTGATAACTGAAATGATACAAATCATCTACTGAAACAGTATACAGAACTATTTATTCTTAAGCCAGATAAAGATTATATATCTAATAGCAATAAACTGGGTCAACTCTAAATTGTCACATTCAATAATGATGAATTGCTGAAAGATACCAGAAAGATAAAATCATTTAAACTGCTCTTATTTCTTACCATATGCAAATAAGCCAAACATTCAGCATATTGTGTATCAGAGTGTTTTGCCCTTCAACTTTCAGTTAAGTTATATAACTCAAAGTTTTAAAAAATCTGTTTCTACAAATTATTCAAAGCTGGTCTGTGATGGATAAGAGCAACATAATTTAACATAATTTAAATCTGATTGCAAGTGAAATGGCATAAAAATATTCCTAAATTTGTCCATATTTGCTAAAAGCACTAAATGTTTTTAGGTCTTAAGCAAAAGCTAATATTAAATAAAGGGCATTTGACTAAACAATCACATTTTTTCTTCATTTATTGAATAAACAGTATATCCAACACTAACTTGAACTGTATGAAATCTAATTTGTCACCTTACACTTAATAAATAGTTGTGCCACCTTTAGCTACAATGAATCTAAAGAAACTTCCTTTAATTCAGTATCAGTTTTTCTTGTTGTATTTTTACTGCACTCTTCCTCTCAGAAGTTCTTTTTTTTTCAGAAATATTATTAAGTGTTTGAGCATGAACTGCCTGTTTCAGGTTTCAAAATGGCTCTTTTGGGTTTAGGCCTGAAATTTCATTATTTCTACTTCTTTACAGCTATTCTTTGTACTTTCTTGTATACAAAGTACAGAGAAAGTATAGAAATCATGAAAAAAATGATCTCAAGATTTTGATGAATCTTGATGTTTTAAACCTTCCTGAGTCTGAAAATACCATTTTTTTAAATTGTCTGTCTATGTGTCTGGGTATAAACATGACAACCTGAAAACGCTTTGACCTAGGTCAATGAGATTTTGTACACCTGCTGTATATCAAAAATAAGAAATCCTATCAAATTTTGGCCCACTTCTGGCAACCAGAAGTGGTACTTTAACAATAACATGTAAACATTAAACATGCCATGTAAATATAAAGATGTAATGAGAACAATAAGCTGCTACATCCCTGTTGTGTTCCTGGTAATACATTTAATTTTATGATTTTTTTTTTTTTATTTCTGCCATCATTATCATATTTAAATGTAGCTAAATGCAGTTTGACCTTTAGTAATTTATGGCAACAAGTATTATATAATACTAAAACTTTTTCTATGTTTTTAGGTGACTATAACTCTTTTAACTTTACATGTAACCTAAGTAATGCTTATGCGATCATGAAAAAATTCCACCACTGTTTTTGACCTCCCAAAGTGTGAAAACATCATTTTAATATAAAGTTTGATTATAAATAGAGATCAATGATTGTGCATCGATAATATCAATTAGTTAACACTAGATTTACCACTCGTAAATCCAGCCCACCTTAAATCCCTTCGCACCTCTCCGTCAGCGTCTTTTGTCTTCTTAATGTGTTGATAAGCTCAAGCAGCCTGCTTTACCATCCCCCCAACCACCTCAGAACGGGCAAGAAGTTCTCCCAGTTCCTGTCTTGATTGATTATCTGGGAGTGAGCTACCCAGAATTGTAAGGGGAAATAATTTGATGTGTGTCTACAACAATCTATGTAAACCCATCATTAAAGCAGAAACTTGCTTCATGTTTTAGTAATAAATGTAGACATGAAATGTATAATGTGTGAATGCTGACGGCCAAATATCAAATAAACACTTTCACAAAAGGTGCAAATACAATACGACAGCTTCCGTGATGCTGTGGTTAGAAATGCCAACTTATAATCCAGATATCGTGAATTTGTAACCAGCTCCCCGGCAAATTTACTGTTTTGAGTAGTGAGTTGCTCTCATTGTTAATATTATACAATAAAAACATACATTTGATTTGTGTCTGTAACAGCCGGTGTAAATTTATAGTACTTTATTCTCTCAGTCATGATCACGATACAACATAAACCACATCCCACCCCCACTCCAGATCTGACGCAGTTACTTTTTATCTGAAACTGGGAATAACTGTAGATGTGAGTGGTGTTATGAGACAATTAAACTGGAAATTCTCTAATCTGAAGGGATATAAGCTGAAACACAAACGCTGGTGAATCTGCCTTATTCGTATCTCATTGTCACTTGAATTTTTTTTATTCAGTTTTATTGAGTGTTCCTGCTCATGCTGAATTAGAATGCACCATATGGTCCATGATGTCAAAGCCGCACTGACAAAAAATGGAGACATATGTATATATGATATTTGGAATAACTCATTTTATTACCTATATAGTACATTTCAGAAAACGTGGCACTGATGCAACATTATTCATATTATTTATATTCATTCGCACACCTTCTTGCGCTTGTAATCAGTGACAGCGTTTTTTTTTATTTTGCCAGTGTCCACTTTTTGATGCACAGTACTGTTTCTTTTGTACTCCAGGACATGTAGATGAAAGAATAGTACAGAGAGGTCAGTTCCGCACTACATGCAATCATCAGATTCAAATGTTAACAGTTCCCACAGACCCAAGGACCGTCCTATCAAGCTTGTTGTAACACAAGCAACCGGCCACCTGTGTGCTCCTGCCGCACTGAATAAGCTCACACCTTCTGGTGCAATTGTCAACGCAGCACCGGAAAAAAAGGAAGAGACAAATATATGTGACATTTTGAAGAAATCATTTTATGACCTGAATAGTACCAATCAGAAAACATTGTCACACTAATGCAATATTATTTGAAAATAAACAGTCAGATCGGGTGTGAATTTATACTGGCGCTGTTAGTTACAGTCAGATCAGAGGTCAGGGGGGATTAGGGGAGGACATGGGAGAACGTGAACATGACTGAGAGAATAAGACTGAAAAAAAGCTAACTTTTAGAAATGCCATACATTTACAGCCTAAGAGGAGGTTTATGGATGTGGTGAGAGAGGACATGCAGGTGATGGGTGTATCAGAAGAAGATGCAGAGGACAGAAAGATATGGAAAAAGATGATTTGCCGTGGCAACCCAAACAGGACCAGCCGAAAAAAGAAGAAGCAAGTGCAGCTGTTGATTTCAAGTGTAAAACAATGTTGAGCTTAATGATAATAACTCACTAACATTTTCTGTGTTTTGAGAAATTGAAAATTGAAAAGTGAGATGAAAACAAGGAGGACTGGTGTCTGGCAAATGCAAGAAGAAAGGAGGACACTGGCTGTCTTTTTATTAGACATTTTTCAAGAAGACCCCATTCTGTCAGCTGCTGTTTGAAAGTTAAAACTTTTACTTCAGCTGTTGCTTTTCTGACACTTTTGTAAAGAGCTCAGCTCAGTTGCTGCTACAGTCTCATTCATGGAGATTTCTTTATCTCTTCTGTTATGGACACATTGCAAAGAGTTTCCTCTCTCTAACAAGATGTTGTTTTATTTTCATTTTTTGATTGATTTTATTTTTTAGTATATATAATTTGTAACTAAGGAACTGCTTATTACCTACTTAATGCCTGTTACCATGTGCAGGCATAGGCCTCTGACAAGGGATCTCCAAGCTTCATAATCTTGGGCTAGTTTCTCAAACATTCCTTACCTTGAGGACCCTGATTTTCCCTCTTTTTCTATGTTGAGTGTAGGTATGGTAGAGATAGGCTAGATCATTTGCAAAGTCTAGAATATCCAGCTAAGTCCAGGGCTTCCATCGAATCATGTTTCTCTTTTGTCCTGTGCATGCCTTTATGATCTATTCTATTACCAGCAAGAATGAAATGGGGAACAGCAAGCAACTCTGCCTCACTCCTGTTCAAATTTGAAACGTGCTTGTGAGTTGACCACCATGGACCACCCTGCAAATCATTCCCTCATAAGAGTTGTGGATGATAGTGGTAATCATTTCCAGAACCTCATATTTTCCCAGCAGCTTCCAGACATTCTTCTTGTACACACTATGAAATGTCTTTTCATAATTAATGAAGTTGATATAGTGGAATTCCACTCCAGGTATTGCTCCAGGTTGATAGGCATCATTGGAATTGGGTCTGTCCTTGCAGAAACCAGACCGCTGATTTCAAAGCTTTGGGTCCTTCATCTTGTTTAAAAGAATTTTGTTGAATATCTTCTAAGGGATGTAGAAAAGAGTTATACCTCTATAGTTTGAACAAACGCTGATGTTGCCTTTCTTGAGAATCTTTTTTTTTTTTTTATTAATTTTATTACAATCCATATGTAGCAATCAAGTTTTTATAAAAAAAAGAATTATGTTAAGAACAGATTGATCCCCACCCCTGAGAGAGAGAGCAAGCCAAACGCCGTAAAATTTAAGGCTTGTAAACATACCTAAATTAATAAATTCTCTGTGCTTTATAAACTTATTTTAAAATATTACTGATTAGATCCTGCCATGTTTTGAAAAAAGTCTGCACGGATCCTCTAACTGAGTATTTGATTTTTCCAATTTCAAATAATATAACACATCGGTTTCCCACTGACTTAAAAGAGGAGAGTTTGGGTTCTTCCAGTTTATCAGAATAAGTCTGCGTGCCAACAGTGTAGTGAATGCAATCACAATTTGTTTGTCTTTCTCCACTTTAAGACCCTCTGGAAGAACCCCAAACACAGCTGTTAATGGGTTAGGAGGGATTGTGAGTCCAAGGCTGTCTGAGAGGTAATTTAAAATTTTTGTCCAGAATAATGTTAATTTGGTGCAGGCCCAGAACATGTGACCCAGTGAGGCTGGGGCTTGGTTGCAACGTTCGCAGGTTGGATCATGCCCTGGAAACATTTTGGAGAGTTTTAGTCGAGACAGATGTGCTCGATATATAATTTTGAGTTGTATAATTGTATGCTTTGCGCATATGGAGCTTGAGTGAATTCTCTGCATTGCTACTTTCCACTCCTTTTCTGATATATTAATTGAGAGATCATTTTCCCAGTGTCCTCTTGGATCTTTGAAAGGAAGGGATTGTAAAATGATTTTATATATTGTAGAGATGGAGTCTAACTCCTTGAAATTGAGCAATATTTTTCCAGCGTGGATGAGGGTGCAAGATGAGGAAAATCTGGAAGGTTCTGTTTAACAAAGTTCCTGATTTGAAGATAGTGAAAGAAATTTGTAGCTGGAATGTTAAATTTGGAATGTAATTGTTCATAGGATGCAAAGACGTTGTCTATATAAAGATCTCTAAGCAAGTTAATTCCAAATTTTTCCAGATATTAAAACTGCATATGTTTGTGAAGGTTGAAAGAGGTGGTTCTCTTGCAGGTGCCACAGATAGAAGCTTCTCCGTCTTAAAATGCTTTCTACATTGGTTCCAGATTCTAAGTGAGTGGAGCACAATTGGGTTATTAGTGTATTGCCGATAACGTGTGTTTATTGGAGCACAGAGCAAGGAATACAAAGAAGTACTGCAGGATTTTACTTCTATTGCGGTCCATGCCTGTGTATGTTCTTCTATTTGTGTCCAGGTTCTTATCGCCTGTATATTTGCCAAGTAATAAAACTGGAAGTTAGGTAGAGCCATGCCGCCTTCTGCCTTTTGTCTTTGTAGGGTCGCTCTTTTGATGCGTGGATGTTTTGAATTCCAAATAAATGAGGTTATTGTTGAATCTAATTGCTTAAAGAATGATTTATTAATGTATATTGGGATGTTTTGAAATAAAAAGGAGCTTAGGAAGAATATTCATCTTAACAGTGTTAATTCTTCCAGCTAGTGTGAGATGAAGGGTTGACCATCTATGCAAGTCTTGTTTAATTTTTTCCATGCAGACGACGAAATTTTGTTGATAAAGAGCTTTATGTTTACTTGTGATGTTTACCCCTAGGTATTTAAACTGTTCTGCAATGATAAAAGGTAGGGTGTCTAATCTAATATTATATGCTTGAGAATTCACTGAAAGAGTACACTTTTATTCAGATTAATTCTGAGACCAGAGATCTTTTGAAATTCTGTGAGTGCTGCTAAGACTGCAGGCACAGAATTTTCTGGGTCCGATATATACAGTACCATGTCATCTGCATATAATGAGATTTTCTGTTCCAGTCCTTCTCTGCTAATCCCCTTTATCTGATCAGTATTTCGACAATGTATTGCCAGTGGTTCAATGGCAATCAAACACAGTGGTGACAAGGGCATCCTTGTCTTGTGCCACGTTCTAGTTTAAAGTAGTCTGAGCAAATGTTATTGATGCAAACTGAAGCTTCTGGGTTAGTATACAGTAATTTAATCCATGCACAAATGTTGGGCCAAACCCAAACTTCTCCAAAATAGTAAAAGGTATTTCCATTCAATCATGTGAATGCTTTTCTGCATCCAATGATAATAATATTTCTGGGGTGTTTGATTTAGTTGGTGAGTATATTACATTAAACACGAAGATTTGAAGATAAGTGTCGGCCCCTAATAAATCCAGTTTGGTCTTGTGATATTACGAGGGGAGCACTTTCTCCATCCTTCTAGCTATGATTTTAGAGAGTATTTTAACGTCGTTATTCAGAAGTGAAATTGGTCTGTATGATGCACATTGTAATAAGTCCTTATTTTGTTTTGGAAAGACAGTGATTAGTGCTTGGCGAAAGGTTTGTGGAAGAGATTGGTTATCTCTGGCTTCTGTAAATGTTGCTAATAGGAGGGGAGCTAGCTGAGCGGAGAATTTCTTGTAAAACTCTGCAGGGTAGCCGTCAGGGCCTGCTGCTTTTCCACCTTGGAGTGACTTTATAGCATCTAGTAATTCTGATAATGCCAGAGGTTTATCAAGTTCCTCCACACTAAAAGAAATGCATTAGATTGTATATTGTCTTCTTTAAACTCAGTAGTATATAGGGATTTATAGTAGTCTCTGAAAGTGTGCATTATATTTTTGTGTTCGATGATTTTATCTCCATTCGTGTTAGTGATTACGAGATTGCGTTGTACATCTTGCTTGTGAATTTGTTGGCTAAAAGCTTATTAGCTTTCTCTCCATGTTCATAATAATGATGTCTGGATTTGTAAATTAGTTGTTCAGTTTCTTTAGTTGTCAAGAGGTTTAATTCTGAATGTAGAGCCTGCCTCCTCCTATGTAGAGTCTCGCTTGGTAGTCTGGCATGTTCTTCATCTATTTTAGTAATTTCGCTTTTTATCTCTGCTACTTTCTTCGCTTCGGATTTATTTCTGTGGGAAAGATATGAGATAATCTGTCCTCTTAAGAAGGCCTTAAGAGTTTTCCAGAGTATTCTTGCAGAGATCTCAGCGGATGTATTTGTCTCTAGAAAGAATTTGATTTGTTTGGATATAAATTCAGTACAATTCTCGTCAGCTAATAGAAGGGTTGAGCGCCATCTGCAGGGTGAGTGTATGGGGCTTAGTAATTTCAGCTCCAAGATCATAGGAGCATGGTCCGAAATAACAATAGCATCGTATTTACAAGATTTAATCTTAGGCAAGAAGTTATCTATAAAGAAGTAATCAATCCTTGAGTAGCAATGATGTACTGGTGAGTAGAAAGAATATGTTCTTGAATTTGGGTTTAAAAACCTCCAGGGATCTGATAAGTTGTGATCAGTTATAAACTTTGTAATTATCTTTGCGGTGTTAGTTGCGTTCCCCTGTGGAGGAAGTCCTATCTAAAAGTGGATTTAAAACACAATTAAAGTCCCCAGCCATTATAACTTTATGAGTGTTCAGATTGGGAATGGATGCAAATAAATTTTGTATAAATTCCTTATCATCAACATTAGGTGCATAAACATTTATCAAAATCATTTTACAGTTAGATAAGTCTCCCATGACCATTACATATCTCCCTTCAGGATCCAATACTACATCTGATGCTACAAATGGTACTGTTCTATGTATGAGAATTCCCACCCTCTAGTTTTCTTTGTAAAACTAGAATGGAACATTTGGCCAGTCCAGTCTTTTGCAGCGGAACTGATCCTTGCTTAGTAAGTGGGTTTCCTGTAAAAATACTATTTTAGCATTTAGACCTGTTAGGTGAGAAAGTACTTTCTTTCTCTTTAATTCGTGATTCAGGCCTTTAACATTCCAGCTTACGAAGTTAACTGTCCCATCATGGAGACACTGATTCTGAGTTTTTGATGTCATTTTATAGTCTTAACTGGAAGTGAAATAGTTTAGGTCTTAATTTCCTATTTCCCCAAGAGTTGTTGCCATGCAGCTTATTATTACGTTGATAGTTATAATTATAAAGATTGAGAGGATAGATTAGGTATAGATCAAGCCTGCTCTCTTTCTCTCCCCTTAAACCCCCACCCTCCCTTTTTGCCTACCCAAGTGAGGCTAAAACCCACTTCACGCAGTCCCAGTCCTCTGACATACCCAGAGACAGAGCACGTCCAAAGCACAACAAGCCCCATGCAGTGGCGCTTTAGGGTTAAAAGATAGAGATATCTGTTACCAATATAGTCTTTAAAAGAGAAAAAAAAAAGAATTTTGCACTTAAAATATATATATAGTCTTCAGCAATTTTAGTGCATTAAGATGATACCCCCAGATAATAAACCCAGGTGATGGTGTTAAAGATGTGTCCAAAATAAGCATAACAAGTCTTAATGCAGTAATAGCAATAACAGTAAACCAAGGGTATGATATTGAACAGTCTCGTTTAGGGTACACATGAAATAATTAGAAAGGAAAAAGAGAAAAAAAAAAAAAAAAGAGGAGGAAAAAGTAATTAAGCACAATAAAACATAAATAGATAGCGCCCTAGTAATACTAAGTAATAATAAGAATATATGAGAATCTTAATGAGATATCCCTCTTTTCATTCTGATCAGACCTGTTCCTCATCCCAGATTTTCTTAAAGATGGGGTAGAGCATCTCCCCTTATGATCTTAATATTAGCTTTAAGTGCCTTCACCAATACTGTCATGTCCTGCTGCCTTGCTACAATTCAGTTGTTTTATGGTTTTATGGATCTTTTTCTTTGCAGGAACACAACAGTCTATAGGCAAATCAGATAGAGATAGATAGATACTTTATTAATCCCACGGGGAAATTCACATACTCCAGCAGCAGCATACTGATAAAAAACAATATTAAATTAAAGAGTGATAAAAATGCAGGTATAACAGAAAATAACTTTGTATAATGTTAACGTTTAACCCCACCGGGTGGAATTGAAGAGTCGCATAGTTTGGGGGAGTAATGATCTCCTCAGTCTGCCAGTGGAGGAGGACAGTGACAACAGTCTGTCGCTGAAGCTGCTACTCTGTCTGGAGATGATACTGTATAGTGGATGCAGTGGATCCTCCATGATTGACAGGAGCCTGCTCTGCGTCCGTCGCTCTGCCACAGATGTCAAACTGTCCAGCTTTGTACCTACAATAGAGCCTGCCTTCCAGTTTGTCCAGGCGTGAGGCGTCCCTCTTCTTTATGCTGCCTCCCCAACACACCACCACGTAGAAGAGGGCGCTTGCCACAACCGTCTGATAGAACATCTGCAGCATCTTATTGCAGATGTTGAAAGACACCAGCCTCTTACAGTTTTTTCTGATGGCTTAAACCCTAACTGTGATTCTTAGAGCACAATTTCTAAAACTATTAATAGTTATAGCAAAACCGCTCACTGAGTTTGCAAAACTAAAAGCACAAACACTGCTTTGCACTCAGTTTGCAATTTTGTAACACACACTTTGCAAAACTGTAGGCACAATTCACTGCACAACACTCTTTTTGCAGAACTTTAAACACAACTCACTGCTTACACTCAATTACCAAATTTCCAACACACTCCTAGCAAAATTATACACATGTATGGCTATCATTAACACTATTTTGCCAACTGTCTGGCACACTTTCACATGTGAAAAGAGTGAGAAGAGTGAGAATCAGAGGAGGCCGATGGAGAGGACGTGGAGGTGAAGAAGTTGGAGGAAGAGGACGTGGAGGTGAAGAAGCGAGAGGGTTAGAGGTGTTGGATGGTGTTGAAGGTGCTAGAGAAGTCCAGAAACATAATTCCTACAGCACCACTGCTTCTGTCCAAGTGGGAGAGGGATCGGTGTAGCATATAGATGATGGCATTCTCCGCTCCCACCTTCTCCTGGTATTTGAACTGCAGAGGGTGGATGGATCAAGATTGGATGGTGGGATGCCTGGTGGATGCTGCGGTGGTGTGGGAAATGAGGGTGGTCTCTCAGTAGTTCCTTAAAATGCTTCACCCAACTGCTCTTCTGTTGTCCCTACATTGATTTGCACTCTGCCCTTATCCCTAACAAGCATCTCTATTTTACCAAAGTTTTCAGACAGCTTCTTTTTCATGGCGCAGTAAAGACCTTTCAGATTTTTCTGTTGTGTTGTATCTTTATCTTTGACTGATAGAGTTTCTGTGTAATTCTTGTTTTCCATGATACTCTTTTTTGCACTTTTAATGGCTTCTGTATACTCCCCTGAGGCACTGACTTTCTTTTGTTGACTGCTGCTTTCTTCTCTATTCTCTTCTGGATATACAGTACAAGATCTTTTCCTTGAGGCTGAGTTTCCTTGTGCCAAGTACTTTCTGGTATGCTGTTGTCATTACATCCTTCACCACCTTCCACATCTTACTGATTGTATCCTCTTCTAGCCACTCTTCCAGGGCTTGAAACTTGTTAATGATAGTGACACCATTCCACCAACTTGGTTTTGTATCTCAGAAGCACTGTGTTGTTACTCTGACATTGGCGTATTTCTCCAGCCCAAGTCTGCTTCTTGGTAAATAAATCTGATGACATCTAGTTGTGTATCTGTCTGCACGGTTGAAAATGATTCAGTTATGCACAGGTCAACAAATCTCTCTCTGTTCATCTTGCCAAACCCATGTTTGTCCCATGACCTCTTCATATTCCTTGTTGTTCTTGAAGATCCTGGCATTGAACTCTCCCATGAGGATGGTGACATCTTCTGTGTAGCACTTAATGATAATCATTTTAATTCTCCTTTTTCTTTGTTTTGAAGGAAGATTCTGTGATCCTAGGGCCATTGGCTTCCCATCTGATGATCACTCTCTGAAACACCTTGGACAATATCAAGTTCACTCCCTGAATCTGTGGCACATTTTCTTCCTCATAGCCTGGGAATAGCAGTAGCTCCCCTGTGTTGAGTCTCTTCTCAGAAAGTCCAATCTGTCTTCACACAATGATTCCTAATATTGGTTAGACTGTAGGTCTTCATCTCTGCCACAACTTGTGCAGTATTTCTGGCTTCATACATATTCCTCACAATCTATGTCCTGATGTTAATTATGTATCTAGTTGGAAGGATGGAAATCAGTTTAGTAACTTCCAGATGCATCTGGTTTACACCAACCTATGTAATAGATCCTCTAAAAGAAAATTCATTCTGCTCCAGAGTTGTGATGTCCTGTTTTGCTTTTGTCAATGTTTCTGTAGGTGTGTTTCTAGCACCTCACCTAACCCACCTTCTTTCTCAAACAGGCTTGGGTTTTTAAAGACTGAGAGCTACCAACAACTTTTTTTCTTGTCTCTTGATTAATTTTCCATAATCATTGAATTATGTGATCATTAAATCTCCGTGTTGGTACTTTGACTCTTAAGTGTAAGGGTCAAAATAAGTGAGGTTTATATTGAGTGGGGCTGGTTGTGATCAAGCCTGCTTGTGTTCAATCAGCTGATTCTAATTAGTTATTTAATTGGGTTTATTTAAATGGGGGCAATTACTTTTTACACACTGTCTGTGGCTGTTGGAAAATGTTGTTAATTAGAAAAGCAAAACATGTTATTTGTTCACTCTGGTGCTTTTTTTTTATCTAAAATGACATTTTGATGGATGAACTGGAAACATTCAGTATCACAACTCTACAGTAATACAGAAAATTCACATTTTCACTATGCCCAGTTTATAATAGCTATGTTCTATGCATTATCTTTTATTTAACTATATCACTTTGGGACTGACATCCATCTGCACTTCATCAATGGTTCATTTTACAGGGAGGAAAAGAAGAATCTGTCCTGAACTCCTGGGTTTTAACACTATGCTCAAGATGCCTTTCCACTTGTTAGTTAAAGTTAATAAACAAGTAGGGTTTTGAAGTAACTTTAAAAATATGTGGCTCTTTTATTAACACCGCCTTTATTAATAAATAAAGGCCCTGAACCTTCTTTTGCAATACAGTTATTACAGATATTCCCAATTACTACTAAATTGTGTGTTCTGCTCTTCTTATATCAAGAAATCCACTCGACTACTCAAGTACATCTACTTGTCACACATAACAAACATGGTCAGTTACCTCCGAAAGCTGATAACTCTGTAATGCACTTAGTCTACCATGCATGGGACCATTAACTAATCACACATAATGTGACATGTGTTGATTTCTACAAAACAGACACTGACAAAGTGCTTCACAGCCTCAAATCTTGCACATCACCAGAGTAGGACTGTACTTACCTAGAGTTTTCAGTTAATCTTGGTTCTAAGGGCTTATAGCTGGATGGTCAAATTACTCTCAAATGTCATCTCAGGCCACTCTTTCTCACGGTCTTGGCTCTGAGCGTAGAGAAAAAGATTTCAGCCTGGCTTCCAGGTTTAATCCATCTACTATATTACTCAAGTTGAGGTTCAACTTAGACTAAAGGCTGCAGTGGTACCATGAGCCACTAGTGGGGATTCTAGTTTTTTGGTCTTGGCTAGAAAGCCAGCTCACAGAATAAGGTAATGTGAGTGCAGAATCTGAAGGAAAGTGTGATCAAAACTCAGGTGGCTGAAAATAGAAGACAAGAGTCTAAAGGGAGAGACAGACAGAAAAGGAGAGAAAAGTGCTTCTGTTTGCTGCAAGGGAGAATAAATAGATAGGTCATTCCACTAGATAATAATGCATATCAATGTAACATTTAGACAAGCCTATAAAGGCTTTTGTTTCATACATGTTTTATTTCTACTTAGTGTTTCTCTGTGTTCGTCCCACATTTTAGTTAGTTTTATTAATAAAGGTGCAATTAAAAGTTATTGTTTCTACTTTTATCGTTCTTGGTATACAGGTTTGTCACTCTTCTGTGGTTTAGGACAATTACCTAGTTTTATAATCCAATTTCAGCCAAACCTTAATAGTTAGACAGATGACCTAAATGTTCCTGTCTAATACTGTTGTGAAGTCAATTATCGTAAGGCATACTGGTGCTGTGGCTGCAAATCCATTTCAAATCATAATACTTCATGGCCGGTATAACATTCTTGTGGTGATAAACTTAGTGAGGCTTAATTAGACAGTTATATTTTTCTTTCTTAGCTGAGAATGACACTTTCATTCAATGTAATTCTTTAAAAAAAAAAAAAAACTTTTTCTTTACTAAATACTTTTATCTATGTCATTCTAACAGAGAGCCAAAGCAAAATCTGTCCTTTAAAAATTGTGATATTGATTTATTCAAGGTATGTCTGTTATTTCTGTTAAGAATATAATTTAATCACCTTATTAGAGACATATGGAAGTTTGATTTGCATTATAAAATGATCAACATATTTAAAAGTTTGTCTTGTTTAGTTTAATCCTAAAATAATTAAAGTGCAGCTTGGTACACTGTTTAGCATTGCTGCCTAACGGCTCCCAGCACCTTAAATCCAGTGTGTGTTCATTATATGTTGTATTTTTACTTTAAATGCAGAAATAATGATTGCTATGTGTCAGATTGTGATTGAAGACATTTTATTACTTACAGTATATATCTGTGCATATTGCATATATAATCATATTATTGATGTAGAATTTTTTGATGAATGAGCCACGTAATTAAAATCTAATTTATGAAAATAAGTTAAGTCAGTGTAAATATACATAATGTGTAAATATTTAAATTAAACCCAGGGTTCTTCTTAGTAGTAGACTTAACATTAGGTATTTTATGCATTTTTCCAAGCTTACATCTGAAAAATAAAATGAATAAATCTGTCGTTTTTCACACGTTCTACATGGGAGTCTTTGTTGTCAAAGCTGAAATGCAGCATTGTAGTCATGTAGCGGTCAAGGGACATTGTATCTTTGATTGCCAGTACAACAAATAGTTCTGAGCAGGCATCAAACACATCACTAATCCGACACATTTGCAAAAACAAAAGACACTGACGCGAAGAGGTGCGAAGGAATCTAAAGTGGCCCGGGATTAAAAGGTTTTTCATAGGCTTCAGGGATTCTAGTGTTAAGCTGTTCCCCATGTGTGACAGCATGTATAATACCAGAACATACAACAACCTTAAAATATACTTTAAAATTGCTAAAACAAATTAAAATCCTTAAATTAGTTAACATAATATAACAATGACTTAAAACATAGATTCTTAAACTATGGGTTGCGCAGAGTCATGACTCACAATTGTTTTCAATAATAAAGGGTCACTTATAGTTTTCAAAGGGTCCTGCAATTGGTTGCGCAGGCAGTTTAACCAATCTATGTTATATCTGCTGTTATAGTTAGTGGTGATTTTCCAAGAAGGACTCTCCCACTTCAAACTGATTTTCATCATGGACTGGGCCTCAGAGATATTAAGGGGAAGGTTGGGTCACAAGAAAAAAAAGTTTAGGAAAAACTGAATTAAATACAACAATATACAATAAATATGAAAACAATCATTTAGATTCTATGTGCCCAGCACATCCTCTTTCTTTAGCAAAATCGAAATTTCTTGTTAAAATAAGAGACAATCTAATAAATAATTATGAATTCTTTTGATGAGTTATTAACTTTTCTTGGTTTTTGGACAAAATTTTAACTCTACATGCTAACATACAGTACATTGGACAGTCTGAATCTGCTTGATCAGCTTCTGTCTAATTGAACAGGACATTGAACCGTTCAGATTTATTTATGATCTGTATACGAATGTTATGAAGGTTTTAACTGATGAAACCACAATTACACACATTTACATGATGCTAATATATATAATTAAAGAAGGCAGACATTGGACATTAAAAGTGTTGAGTAAATTTCTTTTGTCATGCAATTTGATTTTAAGTATGTATGTATGTATGTATGTGTATGTTGCAAGGAAATCTACACTCTTTAGAACTATATTGTATGTGACTGAAATGTTGTTTGTTGGTATTCGTCATATAAGATGTCACATTTATGAATTGAGAAAAGAGTATTTTCCATATTTAACCTAAAATGCAATTTTAATAAAATTTTATGTGCTATGTTTTATGTTGTTGTTATGAAGATGATTAAGTGAAGATGAAGACTAAGTATAATAAGCTTTGTTATCATACAGAGCTATTGTGAAATCTGCACATAATGAGATTTTAAACCCCAAGACAGTATAGCTAGCAGTAAATGGCTATCACTGATTAGAAGAAAGCATAAAATACTGCATAAGATGCATAATAAGTCAGTAATTCAATATATGGTTCCTAGAGGGAAGATAAAAGATAAATGATGAGGCTCGAGGTCGAGTAATTTATCCATGTCACTAGAAGCTTGACAGTAATATAAGACATAATAAGACTGTAAACTTCAAGAGTTCTATATTGCTTTTTAGCTGAAAGGTTTATTATATACAGGTCATGTGGGCAACTTAAATGACTTCACCAAGAAAGTCCTGTGTTATGACTGTGAATAACTAGTAGAAGCTGAAAAATTCTGCCTGAATTTCACTTAAGGGTAGTTCACAAAATGAATCTCTTCTACTTTGAAATCATTCCAGCATAGCTTTGGCATTGGTTTTGGGCGCGGTTATATCGACTTAACTCTTAACTAAGTTTCAGGATCATTTCACAGTAATTCTCTAATCAGGAATGTAGGCCATTAATGCCTGTGAATGTAGCAACCTGTGCCAATGGTGTATCTACACTGACCTTTAAAAAACACAGTTAAGTCTGTAAAAAAATAATAAGGACAGTGCATGTTCAGTAAAAAAAAATTTATTTTACTTTTGCATTGCCTTTGTTTTTTACTTAATTGTTGTTGATGTTAAGATAAAGTGATTTCTTTATCATGAGGTTTGAAATTTAAATTACATATTTCTTACTCGAAATAGGTTATTGGTTGATGAAGGCTACTGCCATTAAATCATTATGCATCTATATGTTCAGGTAAAAGCTTGATTCAAACCTTTTGTACATTTAAGCTACACCTCTGCTTGTACAGATGTAGCGGGGATGCACAAATAGCATTCAGTTACTTGTCCTTGTACCTGAATGATTACATTGCTGCTGCAGAGAAAATTCTCCTGTAATTGGCCTTGAAACTCTCAAGTAAACAATGCCATATTATTTATATAATAGCAAAATTGCCTCAATTTAATATTTTGCTTTTAAATTACTGCTGTAATAATTTTAAAATGAACCATAAAACAGTCGGACATACAGTACTAAAGTATTCTTGATAGTCCTGCATTATTTGTAATGAAAAGTTTTCTAAAGTACACTAGGTTTACTTTCTTTATGTGGTTTTGTTGGAGAGTGGAGAGACAGGCTGCAGGCTGATTAAGATCTTTCATGTCATTTGTATGTGCTTTAAACTAAGAAGTGGAATTATATTCTTTATGTGTACAAATCTGCAATAATATGCCTAGGTGAATTGTAGATATATACTGTGGATATATATTTATTATGGAACGGGACCCGGACACAGACAGGCGGACATCGTGTTTTCACCACACACACGTTTATTATCTACACTATATACAATATTTACAAGTGCACAACCCAGTGCCTCCAGCACCTATTCCCAGGCCTCTCACACAGTCCTCTATGCCTTCCTTCAGGCCGCCTCCAGTCCTCTTTCCAGCTCCGTCCTCTTCCACCCGAATTCTGCTCTCGAATGCAGGGAGGCGGCCCCTTTTATACCACCCCGGATGGGCTCCAGCTGTTTCCCGGCACTCCCCCTTGGACACACCCCTGTGTGGCGGAAGTACCAGCTGCGCACCCGGAAGACCTCCGGGTGTCCCCATTCTTCTTCCCCTAGCACTTCCGGGAGTGGTAGAAGTGCTGGGCTTCAGGGTTCTTCAGGCACCGGGGCGCCGCCTGGCGGTGGCCACGGGCCCCTACAGGGTTGGGCTTCCAAGCCCCCTACCCGAGGCCACCAAAAAAAACAGGACGGTTGCCCCCTCGTGGTCAGGAGGAGGCACCAACCCTCCTCCAGTCCCCTCGGACGTCCCGGCTGGGCTCCACCCCCAGCCACCTGCGACAACACGTATATATATATATATATATATATATATATATATATACAGTATATATATATATATATATATATATATATATACAGTATATATATATATATATATATATATACATACACTATATATATATATATATAATTAGATCTGGTTGTTTTATTGTCAGCCTTAATTTATAAATATTTTAATTATCAGAAAACCTTTTTCTAATAAGAGTGAAGGTTTGTTTTGCACTTTAGTAGTTAAATTTTTCTTGACAATACCTGGTTGATTTTCTATTTAGTGTACTTAAATCTATTAGAAATTTGAGTTGCATGTAAATGTATGGTCAGGTGCTATTTAAATCAAGTCAATCAGTCATTGTCCCATCCATCTATTATCCAACCTGCTATATCCTAACACAGGGTCATGGGGGTCTGCTGGAGCCAATCCCAACCAGCACAGGGCGCAAGGCAGGTGGGCGCCAGCCCACTGCAGGGCATTCACACACACAGACACAATTTAGGATTGCCAATGCACCTAACCTGCATGTCTTTGGACAGTGGGAGGAAACGGAGCACCCAGAGGAAACCCACGCAGGCACGGGGAGAACATGCAAACTCCACACAGAGAGGACCCAGGAAGAGAACTCAGGTCTCCTTAATGCGAGTCAGCAGCACTACCACCGTGCCACTGTGCCGTCCAAAATAAAAGTTATGATTATTATTATTAATAATTTCTACACTGTAATGATTAGTTTCTGGAAAAATGAACGTAAAACATTAGAAGAATTTGCACACCTAATAAAAAATTCATGGTTTCATAAGGAAGATATTTAAAAAGTATCTGGATAGGATATTTGGAGAGCTTAGCTATCACCTACCCAAACAGGTTGAAAAGGCAGAATGGTCTCCTTTTTTTGTAGAGCATCTTAAGTTCTTGTAGCCAGTGAGGGCACAGGCACCCAGCACTTAGTGCTGCTGCCTTACAGCTGCAGAGTCTAGGGTTTAATTTGCCTGTGTGGAGTTTACACATGCTCCATATGTGTGTGTGATTGTGTCTCTGAGAACTTTGTGTTTGATTATCACCTTAAAGATATGCAAATGGGATTATTTAGCTGATTTAATTTATCTACATATGGGTGAGTGCAGAGGTATATATATGTGCTCTGCAATTGATCAGCACTAAATTCATGGGAAGTGCCTAAATTTTGCCCAACATTACCAGCAAGAAATAGAAATATAAAATGTAAAGCTGCATGAGTGTTTCTCTAGTGTTTAAATCCACACCATTGAACCATATTTTTAGCAAATTTTTCACAGATTACCCATTTGTGCAGGAAAAAGCAATGGAGTATGTTTCGTTCTGAAGTATCTCCTCTGGGGGAAGTTTATTTAGTGACGCACCTATGCTTTATTCGGGAGGCACTATTGGGACTTAGCACAGATATTTAAATTTATACTCCTCATGCCAAGTTTAGTCTGTGAAATTTTGGTTTAGTTTTAGAATTTTCCCTCTGGAGACTTTATTTTATATATTTCATTTATTTATTGTTCTGACCTGTATCCCTCTCTGGGCCTCGCCAGGTACCACTGCTAGATACTTACAAATGTCTTTAAATCAAATTTCATAAAATACCTCAATTGTGCACAGAATACTGTGTTATGTTGTGATTTAGTATTCTGAAATCTTTTTTTTGGAATTGAAAAACATTTTTTTTAATGGTTTTAATTTACTGAAAAGAAACAAATAACCGTGCAATGACCGTATATACCCCATTTGGTGATGGGTTTTATTGTTGCCAGGGTCATGGCTGATCATTATGTCTGGAAGTAACCAGGAGAAAGTAGGGTGAAATGACACCTTTTATTAGCTAACTAAATAGATTACAAATGCAAGCTTTCCAGGCAGCTAAGGCCCCTTCATCAGGCAAGGTTAATTAAGGACAGTTTAATTGAAAAAACACTCTTTGAATATACAGATGGAGTGAGGGTCCGTAAAAAATATGTACTGATATGTCTGTAGTTGTGTACCCATGCATCTACTCACCGCAAGGTGGGTATCCCCTACCCTAAACCTGACCCGGCTAGTGTCCGATCAATCTGGGCCGCTTTCTTGTCAGACTGGTCTGCCCTGCCCAGGGACTCTGCTGGTAGAGCACATGTAGTTATTACATTCTATTCCCCCTATTGTGTTTCTTCAATAATGCCTAATCTAATAAAACAATTCTCACCCTTGCCTGATGAAGGGGCCTTAGCTGCCTCGAAAGCTTGCATTTAATCTATGGCTAACACGGTACAACACTCTACTGCTATCGAAGTAACCAGTAACTGTTGCTGCAAAACTGAAGGAATCTGGCCTATTTTAGCCTATAACATTAAAAATATTATTTAAAAAAATCTTTTATAAATGACAGCATCACTGCCAGTTAAGCATAAATTTAAATCCAAGGACATAAAATACAGTATAGCCACTTAAAAGCAGCATTTCACCATTTTTTGTATTAATGTAGACTTACCTCTATTATTATGCTTTTAAATGTGCCGCTATTTTCAGAAATGGGAAAAAGAACAGACATGCAATTATTTAAACATATAAAGGCATATAGTGTTTTTTTTGGAAGTCAGTTGGATTCTTTATGAAAAGCAGTTTTTAATGTGTGACTTTTATGTGAACATTAATCTAGGATTGACATCAATTATAATATAGGCTGTCTCTGTGTGTTGCATGTGTATTATATATATATATATATATATATATATATATATATATATATATATATATATATATATATATATATATATATATATATATATATTTAAACCCAATGTACATAAGACTGTTTCTTACTGGTCCTGAAGTAAAATTAATATATATGTATTCACAATTATTCCAGAAATAAAATGTCACCTTTTTTAATTTAGAAGATTGAAATAAATATATTAATTGATTTGTTTAAAAAAATATGCACATTTGCTAAGAATTAGCAGTTACACTTTCTTTGGTAATACTGTTAGTATTATTCATAAGTATTCTATCTGGCTTACTTCTGAATATGAAAGATTTCAAAGAAGGGATTGATTTAATGTTCTTATTAGTATGAATAAGTGTGTATGGTCTCAAAGAAAGGCACAGTAGCTGAAGTCTACTCAAGGTTAAATGTGAAGGTATAACACTCCCAGGAGTCCTAGGCACTTTCTACCGAATAGAATTAAAATCCTGTTTATAGGCTAAGTGTTAAAAAAAATGTATGCAGGAAAAACAGCCTGTTATTGTGTGCTGCCCATACAAAATGTGTAAGGATCAAATAATTAATTTGAGATGAAGGATAAAGAGCAGAGAGAGTATTTTTTTTTCAGGAAAATTGATAAAGTAAGAAACAATTGTTAAAAATAATTAAAATGTATGCAGGGTTATGCCAATGTATCCAGAATCAATGAATAAACTGCAGGTCCAGTATTAATGTTTTCAGCAAAAGTAACACTTACAACCACTTATATCTTAACATGCAGCTACAATGAGCAAAGAGTTTAACCCCAGATGTTTTAAAGGTGTACTCACTTTTCTACTGATTTTGAAATGCTAGGCATGTTATGTGAACTGGTGACCCTAGCCTAAAATAAACTTCTATAAATGTGGCTTCCCTGATATCCCAGACAGAATTGTCTCCTAATATATTTTAATTGACTTTGTTTTCCTGCAGTTCTATAGTGAATAACACATACATAGAGATTAATTCAACATTATCATTACAGACGTCATTAGGTAAAAGCACGAAAAATTGAAGTTCTCTAAGCAAGACAGTATAAAAAATGTTAAAAATGGTAGAATTTGTTTCTGCAGCACCTATGTTGAAAAAAAACTCATTAATTTATAAGGACAACTCTGTTTCTCAATTAGTAAGATGTTTTACAATAAATTAAGCATAATAAATGTATTGGGGGCATACTTGTTACTCTAGGTTTTAAGCCTGTTATTTACTGATTGTGTAGATGTTCAGAAATATTATAATCATCTTAAACAATACATGATGTGGGTGGGGGAAAAAAGGCAGCACACAAAATAAAGAAAAATTTAAATAATGTTTTCACAGCACAATAATGGTTTCTAAGGAAATGCACTAGACCCTACCAGATTTAAAAATTTGTACTTGATATTTTCTTCTAGTGACCTTGTTCACTGACTTTGAAATATTTAAATTATTTACTAATTATTAAAAGTCATTAGCTTTTACTCTTCATTTTAAGCAGGTCGTGCAAATAATGTTAACATCCATCACATGTCTGTTTACTGAACCTGTGTAATCCATTTGTCACCTATTCCAGCAACAACGAGAACAAGGCAGGAACCATTCCTGAAGGGGTATCACTTTCCATAATTATAAATGAAGAATACATAAGATGTGTCTGAATACACAGATTAGTAAATTTAATTGAATTAATCAGCCGAAAGGATTACAAGATTTTTTTTAAAGCCGAGAAAAATATACCTGCAGCACATATACTAGGCAAAAAAAGTATTTTCAAGCTTTTAAAGCATGAATTACACAGCGCAGAAGTGGCACACAAAAGTTTTTGAAGTGATTAGCTTTTATATTTATTAGTGTATTGTTATGGAGCATAATGTTAAATTAGGATGTTTAAAATATTGATTGAATAATTGATCTATGCAATGAGAATGTTTTTAATTTAAAACATCTTCCCTTTTAAATATTAATTAGGATTGTATCTCTATTTAATTCTGGCCTATAGGTTCGTACAGTGGCTAGGACTGAAGAGTGACAACTCCAGGACACAGCAATTGATTTCCATGTTTCATCCATGCTATTCTTTTTTTCATATTCTTAAAAGCAGGACTGATGAAATAACTTTGTCAAGACTAGTTGAAACATAAAATAATAAATATTAATGTTGCCTTTAAAAGAATATTTCTATAGCTACATCCCTTATAAAAATCTTTACTTTGGTTTAAATAGAAAAGGTATTGAAGCGAGTCTAAATTTAAGTAGTGCCGCAAGTAACACCTCTGAAAACACAAATCTACTTTGAATGTTGGTAGACTTGTCTAGAATTGTTTTGCATCTGTCATATTTAAAAATTTCCCAAAATGTAATTTTTCGAACAGTTGCACATTGTTATGGTAGATCATGGAAAGCTGTCAATGTCTGCACATGAAAAGAGGATTCATTGCAAAATCAGTTACCAACTGAAGTGGAGAAATGATCTGTGAAACCACAAAACCATGACTTGATTATTTTTAATTCAAAAAGAATGTGGTAATTAAAGAGCTAGCAATTGAACACGTAGCAGTTCTTTTTTTACCTACACTAAAGCAGCCGTCTTGTAACCCATAGAACATGAGAACCCATGCTATGCTTCTCATCATGAAAGACCAATTTATGAAAGAAACCATCTTTAAAGTTTGGCTCCCAGAGTCTAAAAGAGATAGCTGTAAAAAAAAGGCATAATGTTCCTTTTTCTTTCGAGCTTTGACTCAAGTTCACTTACTTCAGCAAATTGCTTTCATTGCCATGTACTTCTTAAAGCATGTTAAAAGTACTGCTGAATGTTGTACTGAATTTTACAAAGAAAATATTATCTTCCAGGTGATTATGATGGATGACCATCTTTAATTAGTTTTTTTTTTCATACTGCAATAAAGCTTCTCAATAGATGTTCATTGTCATTACAGTCATACTGACATCTGTGTGAACAAATCTCTGGTGTTAGTGTGTGGTTGCTTTTTATTATTTCATATATTAATATATTTATATTATATTCCTATCACCAGTCTGTGGCAGACATGTAAGAATGTCTTTATTCTGTACATTGCACATATGACAAGAAACCCGAACCTGAATGTGAATTAACTCTGGCACACTGAGTGTTCTTTTCATGCACTGAGCATTAAATGATAAATAGCCACAAGTAAAATGATGAGTTCACTATGAAAAAAGACAAGCGGTAGTCCAGCAGCATGCCCTAGTTAAGGGAAAGCAAAGTACCAAGGCTTCAGTTATTGTTTTATGGTGATGCTTCATGAATGTAAGGTCTGAATGCGATGTCTGGTCATTGTTTGCTTAAAATCTGCATGTCTCCCTCCCTGGAGGTTCTTTTCTGTGCACTCCAGTATTACATATCCCTTAGATACGTATGTGCTTTAGGTTGATTGGTGATTATAAACTGGCCCAGTGTAAGTGTGAGTGTGGGTGTGTATGAGAGTACCCTGGCTGTGATGGAATGGCTACCCAGCCAGTTTTGTTTCCTGCTCATTGATAGCTTGGCATAACAATGAATTTGATTCAGGCGGGTTGAGAATGTAATATTATGCATTCATTATCAATATACAAGATGAAGGTGTTTTTCTAAAAGAAACATAAATTATACATGCTATCCCCAGTTACATTTCAGTTAATAGGATCTTAGAATGTTATCTTATATATTTTCTTCCCTTATTGCTTGTGATGTTTGTATTTATGATCATTGCATCCATTGATCATAAAAATATTGTTTTCATATACTAAATATCTTAAATTTCATGTAGTAAATATAAAGCATTGTACAGGAATTCATAAGCATAATTTAGACAAGGTCTTTAGCAATTGTTAGAAAGACACCAAATTGTTACTTCTCAATCAAGATTAAAGAATCAAGTCAATTCTCAATCATGATTATTGTTTGTTTTCTCAGTGCTTGAACTTTATAGGGCTTACAGTTAGACTCAGCAGTGCACTTTTTTCCCTATATGCAAAAATACCTATATAAAATTTGTCATTTTATCTTCATTTTGTGGAATTGAAAAAAGTGCCCCATTGTGACAATAAACATCAAGTCACATAATGCAGAAGTTAAAACACTTAAACCACTGAAATTTTGAAACTGAAGTAGTTTTGATCAGTGAAATTTGTGTTTTTCACAGTGAATATGTTGTATTCACCAGTGACTTTGTTCCCTGAACATTTTCCTGGAATATTTAGTATGTGGCCAGCTTAAACAAACATTTTTCCCAAGCTCCCTATGATTCTTTGCAATGCCAGTGTGATATTACAGAGTTGTATCAGCCATGTGCAAAACTTTCACACATGCCAACTGTAAGGTCTTTGCCGATGTGGCCGTTGCTTGACTGAAAGCAGAGATGCACATTATTAGAGATGATGGATTCAGGCCTCATACATTGAATGGAGTAGGTGATATGATGCTATGAAAGGTTAGCCCCAACAATTTTAGAAGCAGTATGTACAAGTTGGGTTAAAAAAACCATGCAGTTATGCATCTAGCTAGAATAGTTTCAGTAGTGTACTGGTAGAAATTCATCAGCATTTTGGTTCCCAGTCTGGTTGTTGTGGCACCATACAATCAGGTCTTTTACCTCCCTCCTGTAGACAACCTCGTCATTGTTGCTGATATGGCCAATGACAGTGGTGCTGTCTGTGAACTTGATGATTCTGCTGCTTTCATACTTTGCTACATAGTAAACGGTGAATAGACTGTTTAATAGTGGACTGAGACAGCAGCTTTGTGGAATGCTAATGCTGGAGAAAAGCATGGACGAGATCCTTAAAATCCAACTCCTTGCCAGTCCTAACTAACTGTGTCCTATTTGTCACATAGTCAAACAGGTCTCTGAATTTCAACACCAGGCTGGTGGGTACAGTGATGTTAAAGGCATGGCACATATAAATTGATGTAGATATTGATTTATGCCAAAATCATTTAACAATATTTTACATCTATTCATTTACTTAACATCACAATCAGGTTGGGTGGTATTTATTCTAGCAACATTGAGTACAAATCAAAAACTAACCATGGAAAGATTATTAATCCATCACAGGGTACATTCATAAGTACTTATACTTGCTCAGTATTGTGTCAAGAATACACCTAGCACGCAGATCTTTGGGAGGCTGCAGAGAACTTGTAGCATCCACATGGACACAATTGCAGGTTCCAAGCAATATGCATTGGATGGAGTCCAAATCCAGTCTTCAGGAACTGTCACTCAGTCGTCCTAACCACTGTACCAACCTGCACCTAGAACTGCACAGAAATATAAGCCATTTTTATTGACTTATAAAAGTGAAGATGTTTAATATTTGCATAATTTTTGATTCTAACAATAATATTTAAATATCTGTTTAAAATTTTTATAATGGGATTTATCATAATCTAGACATTTGATGAAACAATAGAAAGGGAGGCGACATCTTTTCATAACTAAAAGTTTCTTTTTGCACCTGTTTTAGCCTTAAGTAAAATCATCATTGAGATCAACTTAATACTTTAATGCTTAACACAAAAAAATAAAAGGAATTGCAATAAAAAATACAACAGTCTTATTTCTGAGAGAGTAAAATAATAAAATGTATGTACAGGCTCCTTGTACATGCTACCAATAAAAACAGCGGCAGCATGTCAAACTCATTATCTTTCTCCACGTAAGACAAAAGAAGCAACTTGTAAGACTGAAAATACCAAAGCCATATAAAGCCTTTTGGAACTAAACTATCAGCATATTCCAGGTAAACTGTGTCCAAGGAAACCACAGCCAAGTATTATAAAATTCTGTTCCTATTAAAAAGGTGGAATATAATAAACAGACATTTTCACAGTATTGTTGTGTGCATTAATTTGCAAACATTTTGTCACAATTTTTTATTTTTCAAATGAAGCCATCTTTACAGACTGATTATCTTATATTCTAGAAGAAATACATAAACACAATAGTTTCTTTTATAATTAGAGTCAGTGCTTTGCTTATAGTTGCTTTTAATATAATAAATTATTTCAGTTCAAAATATATGTGTATAAATAAGAGTTATTCATATAACTTAAAGGTGTGATCTAGTAATTCAAAATATAGACTACATCAATTTAAATGAGTAAATGTCTTTTATGAAACATTTAAGTTTTATATCCTTTTGTGCATGATTTATGATCATTTCTCAGTACTGAGTTAAGCCACATGGGAAACAAATATATAATAGCCTTTTTCACAATTAAAAGACGTAATTATGGTTTAAAGTATTTAATAATAGAGCAGAAGTCTGGCAGTAGCTTATATTGATGTCTTGGAACATTAGAGACCTCAGCTTTTTGCAGCCTTGGTGCAGTTTGCACATTCTTTTCCATTTGTGTAGGTTTTTCCTTTGTCACTTTAGTTTCCATCCACATTTCAAAGACATAAAAGTTGGGTAAATAATATTTTTAGTAATACAATGAAAGAGTGTGGGTGAATAACATGAGTGTATCCTGTGACAACCTGGTGCCCTATCCACTACTGGATGTTTTCTTGTGCGAAGTGCTGTCACAGTGGTATCTGGTTAGAGCAAGCTGGTTTGGAAAGACAATTGCAATGTAAATTTTTCTATATAAACTATCAAATTATAACACTTTCCAAAAGCTGTCTAAGTACATAATTATGGTGTGCTACTGGTGGTATATATTTGACAGCTGTCCAAAGCCAACACAATAGTGAAAAATGAAAATACAACATGAAAAAAGAATAATTATAATTCCAGGCCAGCATTAACGAGAACATGTTTTGATTTTTATATCCTTCTATATTAAATTCCTTTCTGTCACACTACATCTTAGTAGAAAGGGGCTAATAAAAAAATGTCTCATTTGTGGTTTCATGTAAGATAACAGTATGCAGTTATAAAAGATTTCTTGCTAAAGGACAAAAATAAAAATGAAACAATTTCTCTTACAATTTACTCTAGTATTTGTTCTAGAACTCAGATTTGTGACATGAATTAATGGCTAAGGCAATTTATAGAAAAAATACATTTACAAGTTGCTGGAAGACTAGGAAACAAGGCTGCTGGATTGCTTGTGTAAAACATAGCCAGTTTGTGTTTATAGTGTATATTACCTGCTTAGTTATTATTACTGAAGCACAAGGTAATTTATCCAGGATGATTTAATTTAACTAATAGCCCTAGAAGGATTTAAACAAAGGAAGTAGGTTGCTGGACATCATTTTAAACCTTTTATCTGAATTATGCTATTTTCCGAGGTGTCCTGTACTTAGCTTTGTCATTTTCTATTCATGCTACATCATTCCTCGTTCAAAGGATGGAGCAATTTGCTAGTTTTCTATTTAATGTCTACAGTATCGTTGATTTTTCCTTTGAAAAGAATATGCAATTTGAAGTTTAAAGTTATAACTTAACGGAAAGACTTAACAGTCCTAATGGACTCATTAGTGCACAGAAACAAATGAAGTTGTTATGTTGTATGGCACAACTTGCAAAGTACAAGTCAAGAGAGGTTATGCTTAAGCTACCTAACACACTCAATAAGCCTCAAATTACGTACTGTATGCAGTTTGGTTTCCATGTTACAAAATAAAAAAAAAACAACATAGCAGCACAAGAGAAAGTCCAGAGAAGAGCAACAGGCTCACTCTAGGAGGTATGAGCTATGAAGAAACATTGAAGGAGTTTAACTTTTTCAGCTTAAGTAATTAAAGATTAAAAGATTAATATGTGACATGATTGAAGCTTTTAAAATTATTAAAAATATTAGCACAATACATCTCAGCTGTTACTTTAAAATCGTTTTTTTAATAAGGACATAGAAACAAAAATGGGAACTCATTAAAGGTACATTAGACATTAGAAGGCTTTTCTTCAAACAGAAAACCATAGATACATGGAATACAACTACCAAGTAGTTTGGTAGAGAGTATAAAATTCAAAACTTAAATAAGTAAATAGGACTGGTGAGCTTTGGATGGAATGGCCTATTTGTGTCAAAACTGTTCTAATGTTCTCAAAAATATCTTTATGATAATGCTCTTCTTCAAAAGACCTATATAAAATTCATACCAAAGGCAAAATAAAAAGCGATGATTGTAGAGTAGCACAAAGTGCCTCATCAGATTGAACATAAGGCAAAATCCTTTTTAGCCTGTTGGTATAGCCCCTACACAACTTTGGGATGACCCAAGACATTGCATCAAAACATGTATGCAAAAACCTCAAATTTAACTACAGATACTAAACACTTTTTAATATATGCCAATGCAGTTGTACTGTGGCAGAAATGACTTCCAGGTCATGACCGATGTAAACAGGTGCAGAAAATGGATACCTGTAGTATTCTTCTTCTTCCATTGCTATTTGGATCCATTCACAAAACATTTTTTAAACATTTGCCATCAACTTGGGGATACAACACACCTTCCCATTTCTTTTATCACATCAATTATCTTGCATTGTTAAAAAGAAAGAAAAATACATCATTGTATATGTCTGTTAACAATGACTAACCAACTAGGATGTTATATATTTACAAGTTAAGTTTTTTTAGAGTCGTAAGAGAAATAATGCATAATGCAATAAGAGCCATGACTCATCAATATCCAACTGTTATTTTAAATTCATGTTCAGTGGAGCAGGCGATAAACTGAACTTGGTTGTTCTTCAGTGTTTCATGAGCGTTGTCTGGTAATATAACCTCTGAATCAGCAGAACAATTGTACTGCCAATCACAACTGTGATTAAGCCCTTTCCCCAGTAATGGCAAATACAAATGCCATTCAAATGGTCAGTGATGGTATGTTTTTCCTTTTTCACCCAGGTTTCTTCTAAATCATGGCATCAACTGGTTTGGCATATAATTACTGTATCAGGTCATCTGGTTGTTTAGGGATCTGTTTTGTGAAATATTTCTGCACCTAACAAGCTATGTTTTGAAAGAAAAATGGAAAAGCAAACATGTTTGCCTTGACTCTACATTATTCAACTGGGTCTACCATTCTCCCTTCAATAACCATTACTGGTCCATTTTTCTCTACCTATTTTTCTCTGCCTCTTGTTACATTGCTACATTGATACTCGTCGACTGCCACATCATATATACAATTAGGGTGATAAATACATAGTGATCAGAATACATATTTCATTAAAAACAATTATGTAAATTATCAGAAAAGAATGTGGGTGAAAGCATTTTATTCCATTTAATATTGTTTACTAACTTTGAATGTGGCCTGATAACCCATATATACTGTATACCGTTAGTTTCAAAGATAATATTCTTAAACACATATTTTAGGTCTCACTTTTTTTTCAAGGAGATTTAATTTAGTTTTCCTTTGCTTCTTTAAGTGTAAGTATAAAATAATATGCAGGGCTGGCCTTTAACAGAACACACTCAGTTTCCTTGGCAGACTGTAGATATGGTCCATTTGTCTGCTGGCACTGCAGGAATATAAAGGTGACCCTAATGATACAATGTTATCAGCATTTTGATTGTATACAGATTGAATGTTGGCACTGAAAGCATCATTTATAGTATGTGGGCAACGCATTAAGCTATTGCAGAATGTTCCCAAAATAAATAGCACATAACCACACACACATACTTCCAGATCCAGACACATTTAAAGGTCGTCTATCCTTCTGATTAAACCATGAATTGAAAAAAAAAAAAGTTACAAGTTTTGAAAACACCAGTCAAAGTCAATACCAAACAAAACTCAAAGTTATAATTATTACAAAGTAAATTCCTTTTAGGTGCTCAAGAACTGGTCTCTCAACAAAATGACGACGCCCATGGAAAAACAAATCCATAAAACTGTAATGTGATTACAATAAAACATATAGAAACAAGACAATAAAAATGTAAAATCATTATCAAAATGCAAAGCTAAACAAAAAAGAGAAATTATTAACACATGCATGACCAAATATGTTTAATAACACATCAATATCTTGGGTTTAATTGTTTATATGCTGTATGCATTTGCTCATTAAGAAATATACAATAGTTTTTTAGTAAACTGACTTAACCTTCTTGAAATGATAAGGAACAGAGCAATGGTATAGTCATTTAACTGGAAGAGAATCAAGTGGAATCAAGCTGTAAACATTTGTTTTTTAGTTTAAAAGAATTCAATTTAATGGATACTAAGTTATACAAATATATTCCATAAAAATAGAAAATACGTTTGTCATCCCTTCTGACTGTTAGAACAGTCACCTGCCTTTCATACTTTGAGATGTTTGATAAAATGAATGACTTTAGAAAGTAGGTGATTTTTAATGCTTTCTGGCTAGTCTTTTGACTATAGTAAAAATTATCAGCTAGATAAATCACAATTTTACAGGCATATCTTTTAGCAAAATTTAGTAAACTAATTTTGTGTATGTAATGAAAAGATAAAGACAGACTGCTTTAAAAGGACCACAGGGCATTTAGAAAATCAGATATAATTATAGATAAAATATTGTGTACATTTTACAAGCAAAGTTGATTTTAAGTAGAACATAGCACTCATAACTTTTAAAAATGGTGCTTTAATTCTTGCATCATTTAAGCAACCAGATGTTAACTGTATCTGGGTCTATTACCAGAAATAAAATATAAACTGAGCTTATACCATCCATTAAAATATTTCATGGAAATTTGGCATGGTGAACTATTGGCTGCCCAGTGTCAATTTCAAATATTCAATATTAATAGTTGATTTCTAAAACAATGAATATCTACAAATGTTAGTAGTTTTAAGTGGGATGAACCGAAACATAATATCCCAGAGATATTCAAATGGATTTAGGTCAGGTGAGCCTCATGCGACCAGTAGTGACACTGACCGTAGCAAAATGCAAAACTAGTGAAAAAACAATCAGAAGAGATGAAGAGGGAAACATGTCAGTGGCCTCCATCTGTTAAACCATTCCTGTGTCTCATTGTTGCCCCTCTAGTGCACCTGTTGTTAATTTTATTAACATTAAAGCAGCTGAAACTGATTAACCACCCCCCTCTGCTACTTAACTGACCAATTCAATATCCCAGAAGTTTCATTGACTCTGATACTCTGATTAATGTGTTCCTTTAATTTTTTCATATATATATATATATATACAGTATATATATATATATAATATTTATTTCTACATATAATTGAGGTAAAGGACTTTCATATTGCTAAATTCCTATTCTCTTAGCCATGTGCAATCAACTAGGCGAACTATCAGTAGAATTTAACAGAGGTAAGCTAGCAGTAATGTTACTCGAGTAGGTTTAAACTGTAAACACAAGTTTGTACCAAAAGCTAGAGTTTGTTTCATTTGGTTGTGATGATGCGGGTTCTGCTGCATGCTCCCATCCGCTGTTAGGGAGTCTTTATACCCTACACCATCGATTGTTATAACCGAGATGAGCTAGACAGTGAGGCAACAACATAGAAAGGGGATGATGTATAAGTGTGCAAAAGTGCTTTTATTAAAATAGTTAACAAAAAAGCAGTGTTTAAATAAATAGTGCAGTGATTCCCAAAAGTCTTCATCAAATATATAATCCATAAAAGAAACATGGAGGTTAAAAATACAAAAACAATCCTTTAAAAACCAGAGGTTAAAACATTGCTGGAAGCAGTCCTTTAAAACACTGACAAGCCCGGTGCTTCTTTTACACTAGCATCTCACCTGCTTTTCCCGTTTGGGCCCTGCAACAGGCAAGACGCTCTCTCTGCAGCTAACCTTCTAAATACCTGCCTCTGCAGTTAGATGCCTTCCTTAACACAGGTCTGGAGGCCTCCCGATCCTGGCTTCGGTCTGGCACTCATCCCACTTGCTGCTCAGTCTCCTCTTCTGTCCCCACTGCTAACTCATCCCACCGCTGCCACCAAATGTGACGATGCGGGTTCTACTCCATGCTCCCATCCGTTGTTCGGAAGTCCTTGAACCCAACACCGTCGATAGATATAACCGAGATGAGCTAGACAGTGAAGCAACAACATAGCAAGGGGATGATGTATGATTGTGCAAAAGTGCTTTTATTAAAATATTCAACAAAAACAAAGTGTTCAAAATAGTGCAGTGATTCAAAAGTCTTCATTAAACAAATAATCCAATAAAGCAAACGTGGAGGTTTAAAAATCAATAAATAGAACAAAAACAATCCTTTAAAACCCGAGGTTAAAATGACACTGGAAGCAGCCCTTAAAATGAATAAGCCCGGTGTTTCTTTTAAACTAGCATCTCACGTGCTTCTCCCGTTTAGGCCCTGCAACAGTCGAGATGCTCCCTCTGCAGCTAACCTTCTCAATGCCTGCTTCTGCTGTCAGATGCTTTCCTTAACACAGGACTCGTTCACTCAGCGGGAGCAACCACTACTACTGAGTGAATGAGTAGCGGGAGTGACCAGTGAATGGCGACTGGCCGCGTAAGGTCCTTGGTGTGAGCGTCCTGGATATCAAGGATTCCAAGTCTTGGGCCACAGATGAGTGCCAGACCGAAGCCAGGATCGGGAGGCCTCCAGACCTGTGTTAAGGAAGGCATCTGACAACAGAAGCAGGCATTGAGAAGGTTAGCTGCAGAGAGAGCGTCTCGCCTGTTGCAGGCCCCAAACGGGAGAAGCAGGTGAGACGCTAGTTTAAAAGAAGAACCGGGCTTATTGATTTTAAGGACTGCTTCCAGCGTCGTTTTAACCTCGGGTTTTAAAGGATTGCTTTTGTTCTATTTATTTATTTTTAAACCTCCACGTTTGCTTTATTGGATTATTTGTTTAATGAAGACTTTTGAATCACTACACTATTTTGAACACTTTGTTTTTGTTGAATATTTTAATTAAAGCACTTTTGCACATTCATACACCATCCCCTTGCTATGTTGTTGCCTCACTGTGTAGCTCATCTTGGTTATATCTATCGACGGTGTTGGGTTCAAGGGCTTCCGAACAGCGGATGGGAGCATGGAGCAGAACCTGCATCATCACATTGGTATTCCCTGTTATGCCACAGAATAACAAAAGGTTATAAAATCAATACCTGAATGCATATTGCAATGTATTATCATGTCATATGGAGTGGTGTTGTGGTGTTAATTTTATTGATTTTTTTCAGTCTAACCCTGCACTGTATGCTCCTTAGAGTTGCTCATGCTGTTAATGGTTGTATATAAAATAAAAATTAATTATTCATATATCATGCTAAGTGGCCTATTATGTAACACACTGATTAGATCTCAGTTGGAGTAATCCATTCAGTTTTGTTCACTGTACTATAACATAACATGTATACATTGAACAGGTAATAAAAAGAGAAGCACATATGATAACTTGACTAACACAGCTTACAGTAAATACAGATAAAATCTAGAAAAATACTTTTGTATGTCTCAGTACAAAAGGAGTACAACCTGTGAGATTACAGAGGTGTTTAAATTAAGAAAAACCTTGCAAATATTTGTTTCAAATAAAACTAGGACTGATGCCAGGAACAATAGAAAGATTTGATCCAAAATATTAAGTAACACAGATTTCCAAACTTTTGAGATTCACTTCCTGGGCATTTTTGTAGCAGACATCTTGGACATTTTTAGGAACAAGTCCAAGATGAAGTTCAACTCAGTTAAAAAACTGTTCCCTTTAGTTGCTAGATGAAGGTGTATTTCTTTCCTTTGTTTTTTTGTGGCAGCCACACCAGGACAAGTTGAATGACCTCTTCTCACCTGTATTTATTATGCACTCTTTGTGACTGGGCATTCTGAAAGCAGCTGTAGATATTGTCATCTTCTGTTTCAATTCTGTATTATTCAGTGCTACTTCTGGGTTGAGGGACATGCAATTTGTTGTGTTATTGTGGTTTTAGACAGGTTCAGTCTAGCTAGCTATTAACAATCACTACCAGATGGGTACACATTGTTATTAAAGCAAATTGAATACATAATGTTAAATTACAACAGTGTAATGAAATATTTAATATGTGCTGCAGAGGTACTTCCTAGGCACGATAACAATTTTTATGGTCATTAGTGTATCAAAATTCATGACTTTCTTCTTTTTATGCTCACACAATAAATTCTCTTTTTTACACCAGTGGATTTCTCAAGTAATGGCTGCACAGCATAAATGGATCTCTTTATGTGAACCATGCTCAGGACAGTTCTCAAACTGGCAGTTTTTAAAAGGTATTCTCATTAAAAGCAAAAGCAGGGTTCTTGTGTAGCCATCTGCTAACAATGTGACATATTCTTCCAATCAAAAGTTCACAGTAAAAGCAACATGTCAAATATTTCAAAACTAAATAACTGTATACTATAATAACTAATGATTTAGCAAAGGGAAAGAATGTGTATGAACAGAGAAACAACATTTATTGGGTAACCAGTGTTTGTAGTTAGATCTGTTCATTATTTTAGTTCTGAGCAAGATGAGAATAACATACCATTTAGTGACTGACTTTCTGGCCTTCTGAAATTAGGCACAGTACCTTAAAGAATACAAATGTTAAGCTCAAAATAATTTCTTATAAGGGACATAATTGATTTAAACAAATATAACATTACAATTAATAACTGAATGTACAAGTGACAAGTTTCCATTACATTGGTAAATGCTGCAGTAGAGGTAAACTGCCAACTAAATGAGAAATATCCTGTAGTATTATTTTCTAATCTTTCATGGGGAGGAAATGTAATATCTGTAGTTGTGTAACATGGCATTTTTATAAGTACTTTTCATAATATGCCTTTGTTGAGAACTATATAAAAATGAGAAAAGCTTAAACAGCATTGCATTTTAAACAATAACAGCATTGCATTTTAAACAATCAGCAAACACTTCTTTTTGCAATTAAATATTATTCTTTATTGTAATAGTTAGAAATTAGAATGGTAGCTTTTTTTTAACTTAGACTAAATATTATAATAAACTTGTAATCAGAATGAAAATATTGTTCTTATGGAAATGAATAGGGGCTTTCATAAGATGATGACATTGACTGTGATAGGAATTACACTATTATAGTTACGTATGCTTTTTGGATTTTAATTATTTAATTGTCCACGTAAGACTGATTGATGTCTGTCCAGTCTCTATGGTGCTATCCACACTGCCAAGCAGTGGCCATCCAGTCCTTAAAGCCTACAAGATAGCTCATGTGCCAAACTAACTAACCAGGTACTTGGAAGATGTTTGGTTTTTGTATGGTTGCTCACTTTATAAGACATGGATTTTCCCTTTTTGTCCAGCTGGTGAAGCCCCAGAAAGCTGTGCTTCTCTTTGTGTGTGTAATTACTAAATATAGGAAATCTGCAACACCCCATGTCTGTTTTAGATATGAATCTCCCTGTGCCACAGCAAGTCAGCCGATGCCTGTCCTTGTTGCTGTCTTTTTAGTACTGCCTGCATGCTAACAATTATGGATAACTGGTGTTTGTTTGTGCAGCTGGTAGTCTAAAACCTTTTTAAACACTGGTGTAACTACTGTTATCCCCAGCTGATAAGATGTTTTTTTACATTGTTGCAGATGTTTGGATTTTTTGGGTCACTCACCTTACCAATTTTGCTTCTTTGATTTTGTCAAGCACTTACAATAAGTCCATTGCTTGAAGAAAACATTAGTCATACAGAAAAATTGTCTTTCATTTTGTTTATTTTTTGGACAATGGACAATGACTAGAACTACAGAATTGTGTTAAATGATCTCCATCTTAGTCATTTTCCATTTAAAAAAAGACTGGCATAATTAATAAATAACATTAATGAGACAACAGTTTATCACAAGGCAGGAAATCCAGCACTACTATCATGACAAAATGTCTAAGAATCACATGTCTGTCTTCACAGGTTTGTAGTTTGGGACATATTATTTACTTCATGAATAGGTAAAGCAACACATTTAAATCTAAAAACAAAAGTAAGTTTTGAAAGGTTTGAAAAAAATCAATATGAAAAAAGTTGTTTGTTCTAACTATCAAAGTTATCTTCAAAAAAGAAAATTAAGATTTTGCAAAGTGCAGAAGCATATCTTTTAAGCTGACAGGAATCTTGAGGTGAAGCCTGGAAACATCTATGAACTACTAGCACCAGCCCATTCTTAACCAAATCCAAGTGAGCCAATCATCTGATCACAAGTCAGCTGGGAGAGAAATAATAAACAAATAAAAAATGATGCAGAAGGCTTACATGTTCCACCGAATTGTCTGGAATGCAAAAAAGAATTGGGAGGCAAAATGCAGAAAACAGCATATTGTAGGATTGCCAGACGTCCCTTATATACGGGACATTTCCTATATTTGATCATTTTGTCCACTCTCTCGTACTGACCTTTCAGGGATACCCAAATGTCCCGTATTTAGTTCATTTTCAAATTTTGTAATAAAAATATATTTTTACTACGTTCTTACGGTACTTAGTTGTAACTTTATAAGTAATTATACTTTCTTTTCTCAGATTCTCTTGATGAAAATAACCCAAATGTAATGAGGAAACTGGTGTTTGCTGCCTGTTTGCAACTTGTTCAGTTGCTATGGTTGGCTGAGTACAGCGACACTGTTACTGTTTTGCTATCCAGCCGCGCTGCTGTGCAGTTCTGTATTAGCATTGCAACATACAGTGTCAATAAAGTGTGTTGTTACTATTTGCCACGGCCCACTTTTTTTCTAACTGCCTGTATTAAATAATAATAATAATAATATTTCTCTGTTGTCTGTATTAAATAAATATTTTCAAATGATTTCACTTTTACATAATTTTTTAACTTGTATTAAATCATTTTCAAATGATTTTACTTTTGTTTTCCTCATAACCCATAAAACAGTCAATAATTTTCTCCCTTGTCTCTTATCTGTCTTCACGCATCACGCTAGCATTGGAAGTCTGCCTTTTCCATCTATAAAAGAAAAAAAAGAAAAAATGCCATAATAAAAAGCATTGCAGAATTAGAAGGTACTGGCTTTCTGTAAAAGTCTCTTTGTTTCAAGAAGCTTTTTTTCCAGCTCAGTATCCATCTTCCCCAAAACTAATCAACCATCCAATCTTATTCTTTAGTGCTGCATCAGTTTGTAAAAAGATCTCACCGTGCTTCCATGGCGTATGCTGGATAATGAAGTTCAACCCTGGGGTTTCTGCCGATGATTGAGCTGTAGTGAATCTGGCAGAATGAAAAACAAACTGGGTACAAGGCACGATGTGAAAAATAGCAAGAAATGATGATCTGTTGTCGCTGAATTAGAACTTCGTCTTTCTCCTTCCTCCTTCTTTCCTCCTTCCCTCAAGATCGTTTAATTAGTGATCAGCTGTATGTAACTGAAATGTAAACAGGTTACTTTCCATTTCTCTCCCTCATTCGTCCCCTTTGCACTTATGGGGACAACATTCACATAACAGACAGTAAACAGGACCATGGAAACAACACGCACACAGCACATACATCGAATACACTATTACTATGTAGCCCTGTTACAACGCTATAAGCAGCTGTCCATTTAAACCAAAAAAACATTACAAATGTTTGAAACAATATCACTTGGCCACTAACCTGGCCATGACCATGTCTGACTGCTGTGTCTGTGTATAGGACAGTGGTAGATCCTGCTACAATAAATAACCGTGCTGTTCCTGTTTCAAGCGGAATAAATCTGGCAGCTCTCTACTCAAAATGGTAAACTTGAGAAGCTGCCAGCATCGTACCCAGAAGCTCTTGATTGGGAGATTTAACTAAGCAAACAGGTATGAGCCTCCTATTGGATGATTACTGCATGGACGATTATCTTTCAGCTGGCAACAAGTTATTTAACCCCAACTGGTGCAATGAGTTGCTTCTCATTTCTTAAACAACCATGTCGAAAAACACATCTTGTGGTCATGGAAAAGAGTCTGTTTGAGACGGGTCAAATCATTGGCATGCATCAAGCAGAGAAAACATCTAAGGAGAATGCAGAACTACTAAAATTGGGTTAAGAATTGTCCAACGCATTATTAAAAACTGGAAGGATAGTGGGGACCCATCATCTTCGAGGAAGAAATGTGCCCGGAAAAAATTCCTGAATGATCGTGATCGGCGATCACTTAAACGTTTGATAAAATCAAATCGAAGAAAAACAACAGTAGAATTCAGGTCTATGTTTAACAGTGAAAGTAAGAGCATTTCCACACACACAATGAAAAGGGAATTCAAGGGATTGGGACTGAACAGCTGTGTAGACATAAGAAAACCACTAATCAGTAAGGCAAACCGGAAAAAAAGGCTTCAATTTGCTAGGGAGCATAAAGATTGGACTCTGGAGCAATGGAAGAAGGTCATGTGGTCTGATGAGTCCAGATTTACCCTGTTCCAGAGTGATGGGCGCATCAGGGTAAGAAGAGAGGCAGATGAAGTGATGCACCCATCATGCCTAGTGCTTACTGTACAAGCCTGTGGGGGCAGTGCTGTGATCTGGGGTTGCTGCAGTTGGTCAGGTCTAGGTTCTGCAACAGTATGTGCTCAAAGAATGAGGTCAGCTGACTACCGGAATATACCGAATGACCAGGTTATTCCATCAATGGATTTTTTCTTCCCTGATGGCACGGCCATATTCCAAGATGACAATGCCAGGATTCATCAGGCTCAAATTGTGAAAGAGTGGTTCAGGGAGCATGAGACATCATTTTTACACATGGATTGGCCACCACAGAGTCCAGACCTTAACCCAATTGAGAATCTTTGGGATGTGCTGGAGAAGGCTTTGCGCAGCGGTCAGACTCTACCATCATCAATGCAAGATCTTGGTGAAAAATTATTGCAACACTGGATGGAACTAAATCTTGTGACATTGCAGAAGCTTATCGGAACAATGCCACAGCGAATGCGTGCCGTAATCAAAGCTAAAGGCGGTCCAACGAAATATTAGAGTGTGTGACCTTGTTTTTTGTGCCGACTTTTTTTTTGACCAGGCAGTGTACTTTTACCTTTTGTGAAAGTGTTTATTTCATATTTGTATTTCAGGCTTCACACATTATACATTTCATATCTACATTTTGTCAATTATTGTTAAAACATGAAAATCGTTTCTGTGTTAACGACATTTATACCCTATAAAGCTCCAACTCTTCACTCGAAGATAAACACTGAGCACTGAGAAACTTCTCTGCAAATTGAACTGCGGCAGTGGGCAGGGGGATGGGATACCAGGCTGATTGCTGCTTATCGACAAATTTACAGGACAAAAGACACTAATGGAGTGGTGAGAAAGTATTTAAGGTGGGCCAGATTTACGAGTTTTCTCGTAATCTCTGGTAATTCTGGTGTTAAAAAATTCTAGTAGTAATTAAGGCTCTGAATAAGAGAGTTATTAAAATAGTACACATATGTAGAGAAATATATAGAATATTATTGATGTGCTTATGAACTGTGATAATTTTAAACTCCCAGCTAAATAATTGTGCAGGAGCAAGTCAGAAATGGGAACTAATAAAGTATAATGCAGGATAGACATGGAGAGTGATGGTTTTGATTACTTAAGGGACATTGATAATGTAATAAATGCTTCCAAAAACAAAATAATATATGAATGCTACATCTTGCTACATAAAAAAACATAAGTAAAACTGAACTGTGTGAGTATAACAAAGTAAATATGATAATACAAAGTGAAGTAATACTTTTTAATTGAAAGAGATAACTTTACCATGATAAGCAATGAAGTATCAATTAACTTGTGATCATTTTTCATCTCTAAATGTTTTTATATGCAAAACATAAATGGAATCAAGGCAAAAGAGAGTATAAGCAGGACTCAAACCATGATGCCATTGACTTGCAGTCAGTTGCTGTCATCAGTGTAACCACTATAGACAGGCACTAAATTCACCCTTTCAGAATTCTAAATGTAAGAGATTATCATGGTTTAATCTGATTTATTTTCATCACTAAATTAACTTTTCAGTAAGATTGGATTTTTGTACCTAAAGCCATGAGACTGATCTGAAAGTGAAATCTGTTTTTCTGTATGTTGTCTGCAAATATTCAACAGTTACCTATCAGTCAGTCATTGAACCAATCAGTGACATGTAGCTTTATATATAATGAAGATTTTTATATTTGGATTTTTTTGTTTACTTTGTCTAAATAAATGGATACAAAAGATCCAGTTTTTTTTATTGTAATAACTTTCAGACAGTTGAGTTTTTTAAGTACTGTCAGCTCTTCGATGATGTAGCAACTTTTAATGGGCAAATGGCAATTCAGAATACAACTCTCTTCTTTTGGCAATTGTTGCCACTTAGCATAGTTCAGGAACTGCTTGACTGCATTATCTACTTATATTTAACAGCAACATGACAAAACATTGTTCAAAATTATACTTATAAACTATAATCATGTAGGGGTGTTTTGTCTGTTTATTTAATTTAATGTATTTGTGCTTGACAGCAGCTAGTTTTAAATAGGCACGTACTTACACTAACTATTAAGTTTCAGAAAATAGAGCAAACAACTTGCAGAACTGTCTGAGGGCTGTATATCACCAGTAATCTGATCAACTGCTAAAGAACACTGAATAGGTCCGAATAGTTACAAGACAATTCATGAAGTTATCTGGTGAATGCTAAGGTTAATTCACTAACGTCTATGAAAATGAACAACCAATACAAGAGGACTAAACATATTCAAAGTTAAGAAGCAAAACTTGATTAAAACAAAAAATCAGAAGCAGACAGCTAGTTATTTACTTTGCAGAAAAAGTTCAGATGATAACCGAGTGTGGAGGTCCGTGTTAAATCAGAAGACCACCAAAACCACAGCTCGTAAATCTCTCACATGGGCACACACATGACCACCCCCCTCAGCAACACACTATCAAATCAACCAAAAAATAAATTGAAAAATGCTGATGTAATGATTAGGCAAAATCCATAATCTAATAAACAAATCTCTCTATTATAAAAGAAAATCTTGAGACAAGACTATTTTCAAGAGATTTTTTCAAGTCCCACGAGACAAGACTATTGCCAAGAGATTTTTTTCAAGTCCTGCCCTCCTCTCAACCATTTATGATTAATGGCCCATGCCCACGATCCTCTCACCTCTCATTCGTGTGAATGCTTTTGTCAGACGCAGTTCCTCTGCTCTTATAAATTCTTAAGTTTTCCTCACTTTAAGTTCCCAATAATAGAAGAATTATTATGTCTAAATCTTATTGAAGAATTTCATCCCAAAGGGTTATGAACAGAAGAAATGAGTACACAGGCAATCCTAGCACCGATAAATGATGAAGTCAAATGAATTAATGCAAAAATTGTCAATCGGTTACATAGCAAATTGGTTAAATGCCTATCAATAGACTATGCTGAAACAGTTGGTGGTGATCGTGCGGAAGATAAAAACATCAACTTACATTATCCCGTAGAATATCTACAATCGTTAACACTGTCCATTCTTCCACAGGCCGAATTACTGTTGAAAGAAGAATGTATTGTAATGTTATTTTGTAATTTATGTATGAGTGATGGAATGTGCAATAGGAAAAGATTATTTGTATTCAAAATTAGTTGAATAATTCTGACATGAAAAATTTTAACAGGCGACAAGAAAGGTAGTGCAGTACACTTTCTGCCAAAGGACATTTTGATATACCATTCGTATTAAAATATTTAGTTTCCCGTTAGAATAGCTTTTGTTATGACAATTAAAAAATCACAGGGCCAAACATTTGAAAAAGTCAGTTTATTAGAGAGAAACAAACGCGATTCACTCACAGGCAGGGATACGTTACATTGTCATGATGTAACTCCAAACACAGAATCAAAATTCAAAGCAATATTGACAAAAAGTTATTTCCAAATATTATTTTTACTGAAGTTTTACAGTAAAAGTGTAAGTTTAAAAAGTATTTGCATGTTAATTTCAAAGCCAAATAAAATGAAAATGCAACAAATACCTCTAACGTAACATGAAACATAATTTTCTTTCAATTTATTATGTTTTACTATTTTTAACTATGTTGAATTACTTGCTGTAATGTAAAATAGTCAGGTCTATTATGCATATGTAGCAATCTGTTTAAATTGTACATCTACAGTACTTTCCCATACGCGCACAGCAAAGCCGTGAAGTAGCTAGTGCATAGCGCCCACCCAGGGGTTGGCAAGCAAAGCGAGCAGTGGGCAGAGCACCCTAGTAAATAATAAAAGCAAGCAAAAATTAATTTAAAAAATATATCACTTTCATTTCCATTATGACATTACCACATTTTTTTTTATTCTAGGTGATGGCTCTATCTGGAAATGGGATCAAATACTGCTTCCTGTCTTAAGGCAACATACTGTAAGTCAGAAATTGATGGTTCAATTTACATTTCTAACTCATTGTGCAATCCTGTTCAACCCACCCCACTTTCCAAGAAAAATGAAGAAAAGCATTGTACTTGTAAGTTGTATTGGATAAAATGATCCAACTACTGAATGAACTAAATAAATAAAAAAAAAAACTTTAAATAAAGGAAAACAAAACAGAAGTGGAGTGTATTTTTGCATTAACATTTTGATAATGTTATTGTTAATGCACTTTTTGTAAAAACTTCAGAAATTGAAAATGTCAGTTTGAATCAGTAGCTGCTACACAAAAGCTGTTTCAGATCCATTATTTATTGAACTTGAAGTTTTTTTTTTCTTTTCTTTTTTTTTTTTAAAGAAAACCTAATAATAATTTAAGCCATTCATTCATCATTTACTTTTCTGGTCCATCAACCCAGGGTCATGGGGGCTGTAAAAGTAATAAGAAAATGCATGAAATCAGAAGTTGGCACAATGTTTTGTATATCTGTAAATATATGATTAAACCCATTTTCAGACTGTGCTGAACAAAACAAAAATAAAACTAGGATTTTGATTAGGGAAAAGGAGTTTTTAGAATAATGATCTGAGAGACCTGAACATGTTACTAGTACTTTACATTATAAATTAAACTGTACGCAAACTGTAAAGACCAGTGTGATTAGATAAACTAAAGGGTTTTACTCCACATTCTAGAAGTTTGTTGTTTTAGACTAATATGTTTTGAAGACATCACTCTGGCTTTCAATGGATACTGCATTTATTCATTTTTATCACTTTTAAGCCTGTTCAGCAGATGCTCATTAAATCAAGCATTTCATTCAAAATTTTATTTCTTCCAGTTCACTTAGTTTCACTTCAGCAGTTTTTTTTGCTTCAAGCTACTGCACTGCACTTTGTGTTTTACAATATCATAGAGTTTCATTTATTAAAACTTTTTTGAGAAACATGGTCAGGGAAAGACATTTAGTACATGATGAGCGGGGATGACAAAATGATTCAGTGTCAATGAATTTTAATTGTAGGTACTGAATCAAAAATGACATAACAACTGTATGAAAGGTAACACTAACTAACCGTGGTGTCCTCTGTCTTGAAGTTGGTTGGGTTCATGACGTCTTCCAGCACAGGACACCCTCCAATATCATTTAATTATAAGAAACATCTTTTTTTTAGCATGCACCATTTTTGAAGTGGGAGGAAACTCATATGAGCATGGGGAGAACATGCAGATTTTACTGGAAATGCCAGAATCTAGATGAGACAGAAGTATTTCAGATGGCAACAATTGTCTGTTCAAAGAACTAAATATCATTTTTATTATTCTGTGACACCATCACCTTACTCTAAAATATAAGTTTGCTCAAATGTTTTGTGTAGCAAAATTAACATTTACTTTTACTATGAACTGATGTTTCCGATTTGTTAATGCCACACCATACTGTAGCTCAATCACATCAAATATTCTTACATGTTACTGTTTGACATTTGGGTTTAGCAACATAGATTCCGATTAGACTTGACATTTTATTGAAATGAATAGTTGTTTTACACATATTAGTTTTTATACTTACTATAACAACGAAGGGTTTACATCAGCTCCTTCTGGCGGGAGGAACAAGCAAGGTGTTTTAGTTTTTTGCAAAATACATTGAACAATTATGCCTTAAGAATCGTATCTCTTTACATCTGTAACCACCTGAGAATTTGAATTTTATTTGTTTCATTTTTACTGCCTTCTATTCAAATTTCTTTAGTTTTATTAGTATTTTTAAAAGTAAGGGATCTATTAGACTGTATTTCTAACCACTGCATCACTATGCTACTCAATTAAATTTATAGAGAGAATTTATATTTTCTGATGGGCATTTTGATTGAAACAGTTATTTTAAAAATGTTTTGTTAAATGACATAGATAACATTGTACAAAAATAAACACTTCTTTATTAAAAACATGCTGATATCAAAAATATCAAATATATTAAAAGTGTCAAACGTTGATGTTAAGTGAAAAAATTCACATAAACAAGTCCATCAATTCACTGCTCACAAGTGTATGAATAAAGGTGATCATTTTTCACCTCTCTTCCACACTCTCCATTACTCTGTACTGTTGATCCCAAGTATTTAAACTCATCCACCTTCGCCAGCTCTACTCCCTGCATTCTCACCATTCCACTGACCTCCCTTTACACACATGTATTCTGTCTTATTCCTACTAACCTTCATTCCACTACTCTCTAGAGCATATCTCCACCTCTCCAGAGTCTAATCAGCTTGCTTCCTGCTCTTGTTACAGATCACATCACCAGCAAACATCATAGTCCATGGGGACTCCTGTCTAATCACGTCTGTCAACCTGTCCATCACCATTGCAAATAAGAAAGGGCTCAGAGTCGATCCCTAATATAATCCCACCTCCACCTTAAATGCATCTGTCACACCTACAGCAGACCTTACCCCTGTCTCACTTCCCTCCTACATATCCTATACCACTCTTAAATACTTCTTTGCCACTTCTGACTTCCTCAAACAATACCATAACTCCTCTCTAGGCACCCTGTCATTTGGTTTCTCTTGGTCCAAAAAATACAATACAGCTCCTTTTGGCCTTCTCTATACTTCTGCATCAACTTTCCCAGAGCAAACATCACATCTGTGGTGCTCATTCCCATCATACAATTATACAGCTGCTCGCTAATCGTCACCTTCCTAGCTTCCACTACTGTTCCTCATAACTCCATGCTGTGGCTCATCAGTTTTATCCTCCTATTATAACTAAAGTTCTGCACAATATTCTTATTCTTAAAAATCAGTACCAGTACACTTCTTCTCCACTTCTCTGGCACCCTCACACTTTCCAAGATTGCATTAAACAGTCTGGTTAAAAACTTCACTGCCATCTCTCATAAACACCTCCATGCTTCCACAGGTATGTCAGCCAGACCAACAGCTGTTCCCAATCCATTCTCTTCATAGCTGTCCCTACTTTCTCCTTGCTAATCCAATGCATTTCCTGGTTCACTATCTCCACATTATCCAACTTTCTCTCTTTCTCATTCTGTTAATTTATCAACATCTCAAAGTACTCTTTCCATTTGCACATCATGCTCTCCTCACTTGTGAATATGTTTCCATCATTATCCTTTATCACCCTAATCTGCTGCTCATCTTTCCCAGCTGTCTAGCCAATTGGTACAGGTTCATTTCTCCTTCCATGGTGTCCAACCTCTCATACAGCTCATTATACGCCTTGTCTTAGCCTTCATTACCTCTCTCTTCACCTAACACTTTAACTTCTTGTACTTTTGTCCACTTTCTTAATCTCTCTGACTATCCCACTTCTTCTTTGACAACATCTTCCTCTGTATTCTCTTCTGTACGTCCACATTCCACCATCAGGTTTCTTTGTTCGCCTTCCTTTGTCCAGATGTCCCACCAAGCACCCTTCTAGCTTTCTCTCTTACCATCTCTGCTGTAGTTGCCCAGCTATCTGGTAACTCTTTACTGTCACCTGGTGCCTGTCTTACCTCCTCTCTGAACTCCACCTTTCAGTCTTCCTTTTTCAATTTCCACGATTTGATCCTTGGCTCTGCCCTCACTCTCCTCCTCTTCTTGTTCTCCAATATCATCTTACAGACCACCATCCTATGCTGCATAACTACGCTTTCCCCTGCCACTACATTGCAGTTTCCAATCTCCTTTAGACTGACCCTCCTGAATAGGATATAATCCACCTGTGTGCAGAGAGATACCATGATCACAATTTGATATGTACTAAGTATAAAGTATCTTTTGATATAATAATATATATATATTTCATAATTTTATATATGCTTTCACACATGTGCGTCTGGGAGACAAACCTCAGGAATCATTTAGTGGTGGTTACACTCTGAACCAGATGGTGGCGCTGTTGGCTAATGCCTTTTATCTTCCTTCTTCTGCAGAAAGGATGACTGATGATTCTTCAATCTCATACATTACATCCAGTTTCTGCCCTCCTGAACCCACCCCTTTTGGCTTGCAGACATGATAACCAGCATCAATGCCATCTTGAAGCCAGTCTGAAGAAGGCTCCGATCTGAAAAAGACAACCATTTATTTTTTTCTGATATTTTGTATTTCTTTTGGCCATCACATTATTCAGGACTCATAATGGTGCCCCAACTCATCTCGAAGTGTTCTTGTGTCTCATAACAATGCATTCACAGCTAACCTATTGCAAATTACATTAATTATAAAATTAACTTCTAATTAAATGCCAAAAGTAGACTTTCTTAGAAGGCGTCTGGATCATTTGATACATTTAAAACCAATGAAAGACTGCGGTGATTAAAGAAATATAAACAATAAATATTTTCATGATATCTTTAATTTTATTTTTGATGGAGTTTACTTTTATATTGAAATGGATTTAGTGTTTCCCTGCACTAACTAAGTATATTCTCTTCTGCACTGCAATGTGCCCCTGACACAGGAAATAGTTTTAATTAACCACAGCAAACATCAGTGGGGGCTGTAAGGCTAAGGGTTTGCATTGGCAATTGGAAGGTTGTGTGTTCGAATCCTGTAAAATGCCAGAAGTGACTCTACTCCATTGGGTCCTTGAGCAAGGCCCTTAACCTGCACTTGCTCCGTCCTGCGTATTACGTTAACCTGCATCCAGCCCTGCAAGCAGGTCCTCCAAATTACAGGGAAAACTTGAGGTTTGGTGGCAGGATTGGCACTCCAGCCACTGTTAAAAAATCCTCACACTCTTCAGTGTGGTGCTGAGGTGTCACCCACTGCACTTGGATCTCATCCTGGGTGGTTCGTTGTGAGGTGGTGTAATCAGCGCATGCTCCCAACCTCTCTCACAATAAGATGCTTGAGGTCAGGTCTGCTTTAGCTAATAGTGCTTGCAGCTTATGATCATCTGGTGCTGAATAGAATTTCTCAACAGCATTTCTAATACTTACCACATTAACAATGATGGGTTCTTACGTTTTCCTTTTTCAGCATATTTAAGATGGCTTGCTGGAAATAGTATATTTCAGCTTTTGATAAAAAAAATTACAGCATCCCACTAGATCTGTCTAAATGTTAGAACTGTACAAGCGGTTGTACATAAAAGGAAGTAATAGCACAACTTGTAATGAGTCATGATACATGATACATGAACCAGTAACACTGCCTATTATTTTTACTAAAATGAACTAAAATATAGATATGACAGTGTTCTTATGTTAGGGAATACAGTAATCCCTCGCTATATCGCGCTTTGACTTTCGCGGTTTCACTCTATCGCGGATTTTAAATGTAAGCACATCTAAACATATATCACAGATTTTTCACTGGTTCGCCGCTTTCTGCGGACAATGGGTCTTTTAATTTAGGTTACATGCTTCCTCAGTTTGATTGCCCAGTTGATTTCATACAAGGGACGCTATTGGCGGATGGCTTAGAAGCTACCCAATCAGAGCATGTATTGCATATTAACTAAAACTCCTCAATGCTATAAGATATGCTTCCCGCGCTGTGCTTGTTTGCTTCTCTCTATCTTTCTCGCTCTCTCTGCCTGACGGAGGGGGTGTGAGCAGAGGGGCTGTTTGCACAGAGGACACGGACGCTCTTCTACAAAATGCCGCTTTATCGCGGTGCTTCTGTATACTTAAAAGTAGTGATGGGCCGCTCGATACTCAGGTTTCGACACTGTGTCGAGCTATCGAAGCACTGGAGATCGAAGCACCGCTTCGAGGCTTGCTTCAAATGCGCCCGTCACGTGATTTTGAGCACGCTAGCGTAATGACGTCATTGATATCCGCGCAGTCAGCAGTCGATTTGGTCAGTAACTAGTCTGCTGAAGTGCTTTGGCTCAAAGCGTAAAAGCGGTTGTCTGTGCTATATTGATAAAATACGCTAACCCGAGTTCAAATCCTAGTTGGGGCTCGCATATGTTGAAATAAGGATTTTGTATAAAACAGTTAAGTAGTACTTGTTTGAAAGTTAACAAATATATTTTGGAGACATTATGAACGATTTACATGGGGCACCTTTTTCCTCGGTGTGGAATTGTGTCCACCAAGAATCTGTAACAAATCGATGAGCATATTTTGCGTAAGGTAGCACGTATTGTAACAATCCAGAATCTATTCTACCCCATGTCGATCATATCACAGAGGCTAAGAAATGCTTCACTAAAGCCGACGTGGTCATTACACCAGTATATGCGCAAGACATTCCTCATTAAACGTTTTACTATTCAGTGATTCCCAGATCTGTTGCTGATTTGTATTATTGATTTCCAAAAAGCAATGTGAGTAAAAGCGTGTTCTGCATAACTAATCACAACTGTCTTTAAAACAGAATCAGCGCCATCAACAGTGTCTTCTGCAATTTTAGGAAAGCCTCGGGATTTCTGCGTTAATGAGACAAAAAAGTTGTAAAGAAACTTTGCAAATTCATCCAAAGGTGAACGTAAAGATCACTCAAGTACTGAGAAGAAGGAGCAGCTGGATAAGCACATCTGGAGCCAAACTTTCAAAAAAGCACCTGACTTTGTCATGAACATTCCTTTAGTTGTGAATTCATCTTATCAAAGGCTGCGCTGGGGGGGTAAATAAGTAATCTTCCGAAGTGCAGCACAACAGAGTAAATAATTGATGTAAATAGAATTACTGAAAGACTAAGTTTTTGCCGTTTCTGTATTCTTAAACCATCTTCCAGTTACACAATCCCCCGCAGTCAATGTCACATTCAATGTTCTCTGCTCCTTAACCTGTCTTGTTACCCAAAGCATCAACACTCAGTTTCATTCAAGGCTTTACCGTCCTTCCTTTCATAGACATAAAATAAAACACATTTCCTCTACATGTCCAATAATAATAGTAAACTTGCAGGAACGAGAAAAGCACAAGATGGGAATATTTATGACAAGAGCCTGGACATCAGGATGAGAATGTGCCTTGTCACCCATTACGTGAGCTCGTCTCCATCCCTCGGTTACACTGGCACACGTTACACTCTGGAGCAAATGCAATGGAGAATATCAATCAATCAATCAATCAACATTTATTTATATAGCACATATTCATACAAAAAATGTAGCTCAAAGTGCTTTACAAAATGAATAGAAAAATAGAAGACACAATAAAAAATAAACATAAGTCAACATTAATTAACATAGAATAAGTAAGGTCCGATGGGCAGGGTGGACAAAAAAAAAAAAAACTCCAAAGGCTGGAGAAGAAAAAATAAAATCTGTAGGGGTTCCAGACCACGAGACCGCCCAGTCCCCTCTGGGCAATCTACCTAACATAAGTCAAACAGTCCTCTTTGTATTTAGGGTTTTCATGGAAGGACCTGATGATGATGGTCACGTAGACTTCTGGCTTTCAGTCCATCAATGTTGGTGCATCATGATGCTTTGAGTAGGTGGTGGTGGCGCAGGCCACCGGAAAAAGAAACAGAAGAGAGTAGGGGTCAGTATGGATTTTGGAGCCACTGTGAATAGTTATTATGAAGAATTGAACATACAGAGTATCAGGATTAAGTTAAAGTGAAGTTATAAAAGGCCATGTTAAAGTAATAACATGTAATAAAGTAATACCGACAATGTACACCTTCAGAAGTGGAATAAATCGACTGTATACGTAGAACATTTCAGATAAACGATGAATTTTGTTAATCATAAACAATGCAACATAACTATTATATGTGTTGTTACTTTTTATTTATACTCACCAAACGTTACAGATCTACATGGGAAATGAACACAGGTAATATGTTTATAATCATTCTCACTAAAAGACACTGTCAAAATATATTAATGAGAAAATTGAGACACATTGGCCTTTAGGAAATATAAAAAAGTGTGTGCGCTGTCACTTAGGACAGAATGCATTGTTAACGTGACGCACTCTCTACTGACGATGTCACGAAAAAAGAAACAGCAGTCCATGCTAACTCAAATCCTCCTTGATGTTTGACCTAATGATTAATTGTCAATATCAAATCGATAAAATCATTTTAAGAAGATGACAAGTCTGCTATAGTCAGTTTAATCAACGCTACTTTTAAAAAGTTTCCTTATACAGAATATAAAACAGAATCTCAATGATACGGGACTCGCGAGTAGTAACGAATAATATGTGACACTGAGAAATTATAATTCCTAATAACGGGAACAAGTAAAAACTACGACTTCCTAAAACGGACACTGTAAATGTAGGCATTTCAATAAATAATTTAGGAGACTTGTGTGTGCATTTCAATATCGATTTAAGAACTACGTAGGCCACCTGTTGTACTATAAACGGTAGCTCAAGCAGCACTTAACAGTAAATAGTCTAACAGGACAATGACTGACTGAAACGAAGATGCTGCGCCGCTCAATTAAGGTTCACACTGTCGTTCTGCATGTTTAGAAGGCGCTGGTTGGCTGAAACTGTTTATAGCGAATTGTCCCAAGTTGGAAGTGCCATATAGCGATCAGACACGAAAAGACACATTTAGGCATAATGGACAGTAGTTTATTTTTCTACAATACAAATTCAGTACGACACCTGGGTCTCCAAACACACAAATATGAAGCTTATTACATTTTACAGTGAAACTCTTTACATACACAATATAATTAGGGGCGTGTGCCACCTGCCCGACTACGGTGGCCCAACCTTCCCTCGATAGCTCGATTCGCTCGCTATCCGTCCAAGCTTGTTAAATGGAGGAATAGAAAAAACTTTCACAAGAGGAGGATCAGCGACGAACCTGAGACAACACCACTGAGCCACCTAATCCGGATAATTAACGAGCTCTGCACAACTGAACTACTACTACTGTTCTTACTGCGGCGGATGAAATATGTTGTTTGACATATGCACGTTAAAATGGTTTAATTGATACGAGAGTATCATTGTTGTATTCTCCTAATGAAGACGAAAAAATTATATGTATAGATGTATACTATATGACGTCGGTTTTGAACAAAATTAAGTGTTCCATAAAAGGTTGAACGATTTACCTAATCTTTTCATATATATATAAAGTTAATATATGACAATATATCTTTGACACTATGTATCAGACAAAGGAAATCACAGCAATCCACAAGAACAATAATTAATTCTCAGCAACTACCTGAATTGTAGCTTAACCATATCAACTGAAATGTGTAATGTCAATACGAATTACAAAATATAACTAGAGAGTTAAGTGTCAGATAGACTCTCAAAATTAAGAGGTCAATGCCTTTCAGTGTGCTGAGGCTTTACAAAGATTCAGTAACCAGTGACCATGTCTGCTCGAAGCCCTATCATGATCCAATCTCGGTACTACGCATGTCTGAGGCTTCAGTAGCCGCGTCATCATCTCAGTAGTACGCATGTCTGAGGCTTCGGTGCCCGTTCAAAGCCTGTCATGACGCAATCTCATTTGTACGCATGTCTGAGGCTTCAGTAGCGTCATCATCTCAGTAGTACGCATGTCTGAGGCTTCGTGCCCGTTCAAAGCCTGTCATGACGCAATCTCATTTATACGCATGTCTGAGGCTTCAGTAGCGCGTCATCATCTCAGTAGTACGCATGTCTGAGGCTTCGTGCCCGTTCAAAGCCTGTCATGACGCAATCTCATTTATGCGCATGTCTGAGGCTTCAGTAGCCGTCATCATCTCAGTAGTACGCATGTCTGAGGCTTCGGTAGCTCCGTCATCATCTCACTAGTACGCATGTCTGAGGCTTCGGTAGCTCCGTCATCATCTCACTAGTACGCATGTCTGAGGCTTCGGAGATCCGTTCAAAGCCCGTCATGACGCAATCTCAGTACTCTCGCAAAGCTTCCACTCATTATTTGTTCAACGAGCTACCGTTTGAAGTAGGCTACATATGGCATCAACAGAGTTAAAAACTCAACAGAATTCCCATTGAAATGAAAGTTTGTAGATGATCAATACATGTTAAATGATCGTGCCCGATAATACGTTGTGGCAAAAAATAAAATTATAAATTATACATCATACAAACGCCGACTTGTTGAATGCATAATGCTGCAAAGAAGAGCTTTAGCAATACGGGTGACGACACATCTCTCACTATAATACTCTCCTAAATATCCATTCTTTGCCTCATGCAACGTTTTCATGCAACACTGAAGGTATGTCATATAGTATACATCTATATATAATTGTTTTCGTCTTCACTACATACATACATGTATACATTAAAAAACATACATTATATACCATCCTCCTGAAAGTAGTAGTGGTGCAGCGGTAGCGTTACCGCTTCATACTAAAGCATACGTGAGTTCGGGTCCCACGTCCACCCTCTGTAAATTATGACCCAAAAGAGTCTGATTTTCTTTTTTTTTTTTTTTATTAAACAGCAAATTCCAGCGTGGACCGGAAGCGAGCAAGGCGAGAACACTAGTAAGGATATATCAAATGGAAACGTGCATCTTGTTTTATGTCTATAACAAAAAAAATATTTGAGTAACGATTTCAACTGTTTTTGTAGTTGTTGATGGCGGGTTTAGCGGTTTAAATTTTTAAATATTAAATTGATAAGGTGGAATGTGTTCTTGCTTTGAGTGTTAATGTGTTAGTAACTGGGATTGCGCCTCTATTACTGGAAGATTGCTTTAGGAATGATACAGACTGGACAACTATGTGTTTTAGGAAATGTTTTATTATTGCACTGTGCTGTGACTAAAAAACTTTTTACTGATCACCTGTCCGGACCTTGAAGATGTGTTCACGAGGGAGGGATGCTGTTGTTAAAAGCAAATGTTTTTTCAACAGAAGGTCCAGATGTGTTTATCCCGCTGCTTTTTGTTGCCTCAGCACTCAATCTTTAATGCCGACCTTGATATGTGCACTGCTCACATTGGAGTGTCCCGTGTGTGTCTGTGTGCCGGTGACTGATCTGCGCCGTGTCTCTCAGCCTCTCTGATGTGCTCTGGATTGACACCTTTGAATGTTTGGTGCAGCAGAGCAAATTCAACCTGATCTACCATCAGACACTAGAAGTTGCTGACGAACCCTTCTCTTCGTTGTCAGTCTGTAGCAGCGAAAAAATAAAAGCAATAAGAGTTATAACAGACGTCATTGAAGTGGACATGAGTTTGTGTAATGTTAATGAAAATGGCCAGGAGGGGTCACTAAAGAGGTGAGTGTCAAATGCTTCGAAGCTTCGATACGATTTCCGACACAATTGCTTCAAACGTTTTAATGCTTCATGAGGCTTCACTCCGCCCATCACTACTTAAAAGCATGTATTGATTTTTTGATTGTTTGCTTTTCTTTGCGCTCTCTCTGACATTCTCTGCTCCTGACGCTCCTCCTTTGACGGCGCTCCTTTGAAGATAAGATAGGTTTGCTTTCTTTTAATTGTGAGAAAGAACTGTCATCTCTGTCTTGTCATGGAGCACAGTTTAAACGTTTGACTAAAGGGTATTATTTCATGTCTAGAGGGCTCTAATAATGTTAACAGGGTGGGAGAGTTTATAAGGGCTTAAAATATATAATAATAACCACACAAACATATGGTTTCTACTTCGCGGATTTTCACCTATCGGGGTCTGGAACGCAACCCCCGCGATCGAGGAGGGATTACTGTAGTATGATTGTTGCTGTTATTATATCTGGATATTGCTTAATTATTTTAATACATTTTAAGAAGTATGTGTTTTTTGGCACATAGTACAGTTTACTTGAGTTTATTGTACATTGCTTTATGATAATTATAGATTGTTGAAACACATTTTTTTTTGTTTACAGCATATTTATACATTGTAAACTGATAATGTGGCCAAAAATCATAAACAAAATGATTAATGTTATTAATATATTAGGAGTTAAAGCTCACACAGTATTCAAATCTCACAGTTTTTCTTTTCACTAAAATGTCTTCTGCCTATTTCCACTTGTTTAAATTCAAGCAGTGTCATCTGCAGAAAGCAGAATCTTTTTGCAATAAGAATTTGATTTAAAAAATCAAGTACTGTGCTAACACAATTCAAAAATGTTTTGTTTCTCTTACATTGGTTCATTTCACCTCCTGTCACTTTATCAATCAAAACATCAACTCCCAAGAAACAAGTATCTGATCATATTATCTCCTTACATATGGTTATGGACCATTAAAAAGGTAATTTTATTGGGCTGATGATTATGTCGTAGAAGTACTTTTATTTAGATTTCATCATAACACGCCCCTACCCACGTGTTTCTTAGAGTTATTTTTTTAGCAACGACTTTATCAAGGAGTGCAACTGCATGGTCTTTGAAACGGGAAATTGAAGTCAAGAATAACAAATGATCCTATTAACAATATACACAATTGAATGAGAATTGCTTAAAAATGCTCAAATGTAGAAAGAAACTGATTATGATTATTTAAAAAATACATTTCATGATGAGAAACTGAAAAACTCAAATATAACATGCAGTCTCACCGGACCCTGGAATCAAAGACTTCTATTCCTACATGATTACTTAGATTATACCTGTCATTTCTACTATCTGTCTTTTCGTATTTCCACTATGTTTTATCAGAGTTTATAATATGTCTGTCTCTTGTGTGGTAGTGCAAATAAGTAATGTTGCTTCTTCTGTGGAACAAAATTGTAAGTTTGAATTGATTTATTCAATTGGCATCACAAGAGAATTTACACAAAGTCAAAATCTTTCTTTATTTTAACATCTTTTGGCCTGTCTAAAATAAGTCATTTTTTCCAGCTTTAGGATGATATCTGCAGCTAATGTTTTATTGTTTACATGTCACTTGGTTTATGCAGGCTGATAAATGGATGAATTATTCAGTTTTGTGTAGATTTATTCTGCGCTTTAATCATATTTGTTAGAAAATGATGGAGTAATTTTGGGTTGCAGGAACAATTTTTTTGTTAATGGGTGCTGCAGAATACAAATACATACATGACCTACATGCATGAGAAATTAGTTTTTGTGTCTTGCCAGTCTACAGACTTCTTTCTTATACCTCTGGTAAACTTTACCTATTGTTCAGTAGAGTAGACATAATATCAATATGGCAACTGAATGATGTTTGCATCACTTCATTGCCAAATGACCGTTCCAAACTATAAACTGATTTGTGAACAATCAGTTATGTGTACTTTAGTGACTCTCTTTATTAGTGTGTCAAATAATGGCTTTATTTTCAAAAGGGATTTCTGACTACAGGTCACTACAGTTGTGATCTGCTGCCCATAAGATTTTTCAGTTGATGGTTTTGTTGGGCAATACATCTTAGCCTCAGATTTCTGGATTATATAATCAACGTGTAAAGAAAGGTAGCAGCTAGTGATGACATCAGAGCTCAGGAGAAGACTGGATTTTGCTTTTAGTGTGTACTGTGCACATACATGGGACTGGGTGTAGGTAAACACAAAAGTCTTAAACTAACTCCACCTGCCTCCAAGCTATTGCACAATCAAAGTAACAGGAAAATGTATACATGATAATATACTTAACTTGATACTTATTAGGTTACTAGTTATTTTAAAAACAAAGACATGCACCCACCATACAATATAAATTATCAAAAAAGGTTTGCTTAGATCTGGAATGGACTAACCATGGTCAGTGGCAGACCTTAAGTGTAAGCTGCTATGGGGTCCCCTTTGCAACCAGCAACAAGATATAGATCATTAGCTTCATGTGAGATCTGCCCTGAACCAGGATCTAGAGGCCAATAGTTCACAAACTTTTTTTTAGCAATGGACAGGGCAATGCACATTTCTGCACACATTCAGAAGTGACGTCATCACCTTTGTATGCTTCAGTACCAATAGAAATTGGAATCTACTGTGTAATGCAGTCACTGACCATTTGTGAAGAACTGTCACTAACATGACAAATCACTTTCTTTTTCACCCACTTCACGTTCTATCTACCAGTATTGCGCCTGTCCTGTTGCCGCAAATGCTGTGTTAAGAGAACTGTGTGCCTGCATCTAGCAGTGATGAGTGATATCATGGACAAAAGTAATAAGGTTAAAGAAGAAACGATCAGCCAGTATAGGAATATTTCTAAAAAAGAGTAAATATTTTTTCTTAAAAGTTTATAAATTTCCTATGTAGCCCATGGGATCCTGGGCTGCAGTCCAGGTTAGCTTCAAGTCCAGCCATGCTTCTTCTTCTTCTTCTTTCGGCTGCTCCCATTAAGGGTTGCGGATCATCTTCTTCCATATCTTTCTGTCCACTGCATCTTGTTCTGTTACCCCCCTCTCTCACCACATCCATAAACCTTCTCTTTGGCCTTCCTGTTTTCCTCTTCCCTGACCGCTTTATCTTTAACATCCTTTTCCCAATATACCCTGCATCTCTCCTATGCACATGTCCAAACCAATGCAATCTCGCCTCTCTGACTTTGTCTCCCAACCGTCCAGCCTGAGCTGACCCTCTAATGTACTCATTTCTAATACTCAGTTATTATCCCAATATAAAGTGATTCTTCAGCACCCTCTGCATTCCCCTTCCCATGTCCTTGCAGTAATGTAGATTGCAAACCAGCAGACTAGCATGTGGAAAATTCAATATGCTGTGACATGTTTCTTAAAATGACAAATGTAACTGAATTAAAAAAAAAAATGCATACATATTCAGATTCAGAAGATGGGTAAAATATTTCACAATACACTATGAATTTGTTAAAAAAAAGTTTGTTATATGTTTTAACTTGGTAGATTGATTCAATTTCAATCCCTGTTTATTAAGCAAAAAAAAAGAACATGAACAGGAAAGCATAAATATAAATTAAAGGCAGCGATGCAAACACATGTAAATCATTGAGAGTGTTGTTAATTCTATGAGAAACAAGCCATAGTTCTTTGCTTCCACAAAATATATTATTATTTGGCAATGCAGCATGAAGTTACAAACTTGGTGATTTTCTTTTGCTTCTACTGTGAAGTTGAAATTTTAACAAGTGAATCTATTAATTTATTATTATGAGAGGTATGCTTCTTAATTCATGAGCCAGTGATAAAACACTACATTCTAAAAAAGACATTTATTTTTTTGACTTATTTTTTAAAGGCAAATCTCCTGAAACTTTTGAAATAACTTTCACACTTATTTTTTTATTCTCTGGTATTTCTTATATTAGATTATTTAAATAAGCATCACAAGTAGTAGTATTGGTTCTTAAAATAGTGCTTCTTCTTGTGCTGCTCCAGCATTAGAGATAATCTAGTATGGCATACTAATATCTAGCAATAGATAATATAACATACTTTTAAAACCATTTACTTTTTATTTAATCTTTTAAAGAATGTGTAATAATGTCTCCACACATAAAATAACATACAAATAACAAAAAGTAACACATTTTCCTGTACTGCCTTAAATAACACCAACATTCATGGAACATCTTTACTTGTCCACCTTAACTTAGTATACTAAACATAAAAAAATACTTTATCATCTTCAAACAGCTTTGCTAGCAAACCCTGCTGGCCTCCTTTAAACTATCATTTTTAAAATTTACCTTTTAAAAGGTATAAACATGACTAAAGAGCAAGGGTCATCTTAAAAATTCAAGGCAGCTGTATGCTACTTACTTCTTGATGCTCCTG